>NC_084869.1:4772588-5071366 GCF_951802175.1 Populus nigra
GGTTTGCTATTTCCAGAATTATCTACATTCCACCTTAATAGTCCCACCTGAGTCAATCGAGAACGTTATGAGTTTATTATTTTATTTTTTTTATAAAAAAAACATTAAAGCAACATAGTTTTTAACTTTTTTTTTTGTTAAAAAAACCAAGCTATACATCAAGAAGTTCTTTACGGCAGCATGCCAACAACTGACTAGTTATTTTCTAAAGGCAAACATGAATATCATTTTCTTTTTCATCCACCCCACCCCCACCCCACCCCACCCCACATGTGTGTGTGATAGAATCAACTCGTATCTTATAGCTTCATTTTTTTTTTAGTTTGGACTAATTCATGCGCATGTAATTTAAATCTGTCGGTTTAGATTTAACAAATACGAGCAAAAACAGAGAGGAAGTAACATGAGAAAATTTCAGTTTATTTAATACATAAATAACCCCTTTGTATGAAATTTCCATCATACATGCATGGAATTCTTTGACAGCACCAAGATTTAAGAGAGCCGTGCTTAAGTTTGTGCTGGAGTCACCGTTACATGGCAATCTCCAAATCAAAAGCCATGTATAATAAATTATGATTTGGTCATTATCAAGGTAAAGCGCTTTAAGAAAAAGCACTTATCACTGTAGGACGTATTGGACATTTTGAAGCAAAGAATGACCAAATTTGAACAAGAAGCTGGAAGCAGACATTATGAAAGCTAACCAAAGAACACAACTTTTTTTCCTAGGAGTTCACTTTGGACTTCCAAAGTTTTTAGGGACTCGTTTTTGGAACAAGCTAGCAACAACATCAGCAACGAGATGACATGTTCAAGAGAAGCTCTTGTTAGCTTGTTCAACAATGTCTCAAGCTCCTCCTTCCTTCTCCTCTCCTCCTCTACCTCTCCTCCAACTTGCTTCTTAAGCTCATCAACTTCATTGGCAGCTATCCTATAATCCAAAGGTATCATGGCGCCAGCCCCCCACTCTCCCCCCTCCCTCTTAACAACAAAATATGTTCAACTTTCTTTTTTCTTGTTTTGCAGAAACCGAAATGGATATGAATATAATTTCTCTGATGAAGATGAGGAAGAAGAAAATGAAACGTATAGTAGGTACTACGTTCAGTCCATGGAAAAAGAAAACCTTGCATCGGGCATAGTTCATGGTGGTGAACGTGAATCAGCACTTCAGTTTATGCCGCCCAACAACAGCACCCATACTAATGTTGAAGATTTCATAAGCTCGCCAGAGGAACCGTTACTTGAAGACCAAGATGGTAGTTTTGCTAGTGAAGATATGCTTTCTGTTCTTGTCTCAGCAGGTTCAGAATCAGAACATGATGATGCAGATATGGTCGAAGAAGAGATGCCGACAAGTGATACTGATTCGTTTCGTGATTCTGTCCCGAATCTACACGGACCCACCGCTCCGATCACCAAAGACTTGCACAAAAGTGGTTTCATGGACAGTGACAAAATCTGTGGCGGTATTTGGCTATTTGCATCGCATATTCTTCTCTAAGAAAAGTTTGTTACATTAGTTACATGTTATACTTGCAATACTTCCATTAGTCCTCATATTGCTTGGGATGTTTTTCTTGCAGAAGACTGCATTAATCAAGAAATTGAAAATAAAAGGACACATACAAATTTCTCCGTTGATGAAAAGTTTCTGGTTTTAGCGCCAACCCGATTGGAATCAAGGAAACTTCAAGTTCAAGAAAAGGACGAGGAAGAAATATTTGGTGACTCGTGCACTGTGGGTTCAACTTCTAAGAGTTCCTCTGAATGGAGGAGCTCAATCAAGGATTCAGGAACTGAGGATCCATTCTCTTCTTCATCGCGAAGAAGTTGCCCCAGGTGGGAATCCTACACTGTATTCCAAAAATATGACGAAGAGATGATGTTCCTAGATAGAATTAGTGCTCAAAAGCTTCATGAAACAGGTAATTTTATTTTAGTACTTTGAAATGTCAATGTTCCTGCATTACAGATTTTGTCATAATTCTTTCAGAAAACTAATTAATTTCAAATGAGATTCCTGTTTTCAGATTCTCTTAGGTCCATCCAAGTGAATCCAAGATCAATTTCAGATAGGATTGTTCACAAGTTCTCGACTATAAAAAAGAAGCCTTCAGACATCCGCCAAAACCCGTATCATGAATTGGAAGGTGCCTATGTAGCTCAAATTTGCTTAACATGGGAAGCACTTAATTGGAACTACAAGAACTTCGAACGTAAAAGAGCTTCGCAACGCGACTTTGATCCTGGTTGTCCTGCACATATTGCGCAACAGTTTCAGCAATTTCAAGTCCTTTTGCAGAGATATGTCGAAAATGAGCCTTATGAGCAAGGCCGGAGACCTGAGGTTTATGCCAGAATGAGGCTTCTAGCACCAAAGTTGCTCCTGGTGCCAGAATATCGAGGTATGCATTAAACGAAAGCCTGATCCTCTGCATACATCTCATCATCTCAGGAAACAGAATAAAAAAAGAACAAAGAATATTTGCCATTAGATTAGGTTAATTTCTTAATCCTTCAAAAGGATTAGAATTTGGGTTCATATCTTTCCCAAAGCACATTGGAAGGCTTACTAGACCTTAGATTATACAGGAAGAATAACCTTCTTGCATCCCATGAAATTTCCATAACCTAAACTATAACGAGATCTGAATTCAAGATTCACAGTCAAAATTTACATGTTCAAGCCATTAACATGCAATTTTCACAGTCTTTTTAATTCCCTGTCGCTTCTCTTTGTTCATCTGAAATTCTAGATGTAGGGCTTTAGCATGGGTTCAGTGAGCTTACTTTTCCTTTCTGTATGCCTAGATTTCTTAATTTCTTTTATTTTGTTATTTCAAGATTCTGAAGATGATCAGAAGGATGATGCTAACTTTGGCTCAAGAATTTCATCAGCTGCATTTCTAATGATAATGGAAGAAGGAATCCGAACATTCATGAATTTTCTCAAGGCTGATAAGGAGAAAACCTGCCAGATACTTATGGCATTCTTTAAGCGAAATAGAAGGGATTCAGTGGATCCTGTTCTTCTTCAATTAATGAAGAAAGTTAATAAAAAAGTAAGCTTATATAACTCTGCTTCTCGCTCTCATGTCATGGTATACTATTAATTATGAGAGTATTATTCTGAAACTAATCCATGAATGCTTTGACATACTGTATCTGTGCAGAAAAGGATTAAGCTTAAAGATCTTCGCCGCGTTCGCACATGCATAAGGAAAAGAAAACTAACAGTGGAGGAAGAGATGGAGATTTTGATGGGACTAATAGACTTAAAACTCGTCTCTAGAGTATTGAGAATGTCTGACATGAGTGAAGAACAACTGCATTGGTGCGAAGAAAAAATGAGCAAAGTGAGAGTATTGGATGGGAAACTTCAAAGAGATTCCTCACCACTTTTTTTCCCTGCGCATTGACCCACACCACAGTGTTGCTTGATGACTAGATCATGAATGTGTCGTCACTGCAAAAAAAAAATTAAGAAAAATGATCATCGCAGGCACCCTTTTGTAAATACTGTAAAATAATGTACATGGAAGGGCGCCTCCAAATCAAAGTGACTACATGTGAGTGACATGGATTTTGGAATCCAAGATAGACCAGTACAGAGACGTGTCTGCAGCAATTTGTGAGCTTTAAAAGTGAAAGACCAGAGGCAAAGCAAGGAACACGAAGATAGAGACAAGTATAGCTTTAGTTACTTTAGCTTTTTCATTAGGATTTATCTACAAGGGATTTGAGCTGAATCAAAAGAAGAGAAGAGAAGAGCTTTTACACATGCATGGAGTGAAGGAATAATAAAAAGCAGCACATGGTGCCCTCACAGAATTGTCCACAGTTCTTGTTGCAGAAGGAAAAATAAGCGTTGTAGTTGGGCTGTATGGTATTAGATCAATTTATGGGTGACTTCTAAGAGCGTACTGACTCGGAAGATATTATACAATAAATTATTATCTGAGATGTGATATGCATTTAGATGATCTGATTGGTCAGCTCAACACATTCTGCTTTGCCATTCGCAACTTTCCTTGCTCCTTTGTATTAATTAGTCGTCCATGTTGCGTTGCATAACTCCACAGAGTAATAACATTCCTGTTAACTCCGAAGTTAACTTAACTAGCTTGGCAAGTTTTAGATTTGATATTCAATAATTATGAGAGTTTGAATTTTTAAAAAAATTAGTGGCTTAAAAATTAATTCACTTAATTAGATTTAATAATATTATTAAAACATTCTCTATATTATTAATATTTTTTTTTTACTTTTTAAAAAGATTAATATTAACCCATTATAGGACGCAAGCCAATGAACTAGTGGTTATTTACTTTCAAGAATCTTCATATTCTCTTTATATTCTTTGTCTCTGTCAGGATAAAGAAAGATAGTTTTGCTTTTTTATACATAAATATTATTGTTAATTGATTGAAAGGAAAACTAGATCGTAAAACAATGCTGGATCGAAAGAATCAGTGTTGGCATGTGGCAGTCATGTGTTAATAGAGGTTATCTTGTTTGGTGCGTCGTTCCATGCACCACCCATATTTGATTGGTGCGTGGAAGAGCTTGTAAGTCACCACTGATTGGTGAAGGAGATCTGATTCCTTGAAGATCAGGTGATTATGGTTTTTTCACCATTATCTTTTTTTGATCTCTCTAGTTGCTCACACAAAGGTCATTTGATTATAGGGCTTATATGAATGTGTGTTACTCATCAAAAGAAGAAAATGGTAGTGATCTTGTCTTGTTTGGAGGTTTAAGGAGAGAGAAATCAAAGAGATAAGTTTTGGTGGTTGTTTTCTCTCTCTCCTCGATCTTCGACGATGCAGGGGTCATCAATTTCAATTGATTAAGGGGTTTTATAGAGGGTTTTGAGATTAAGATAATGATGGTGGTTTTGTAATATATATAGGTAAGAGGTGAGAGAGATTAAGGAGGAAGTTTTGGTTTTGAAAAAAGATGAGGCTAGGTTTTTTTGTTGGAAAAAGATAGTAGAAGATGAATAGTGCTTTTTTAGGGTTTATTTCTCCATATTTTAGCTCATATTCTCTCAAAATAAAATTATGGTGGCTTTCATCTTTGGTGGCTTAGGTTTTAGGGTTTTTTGTTAGAGTTTTGGGAGAGTATAAGGGGGAAGACAATGAGTAGTCCCCTCTTTTCTCTCTCTTTTTTTTTCCTCTTTTTTTTAACGCATTCTCTCTCTAGGTTTTAGTGGAAAATATGATGAATAGTTTGTTTTGTGTGATGGGCCTTTCTCTACTATTCACTTATGTATTTATAGCCTATAAATTTTATTTTCTTTTTAGTTTCCTGGTCCCCAAGTAACTTAATTTTATTTTAATCCTTTTTTTTATTTTGAACATTAGCTCCTTGTTTATTTTCCTCCTATTTTGATTTTGATTTTACTTATTTTTCACTTCTCTTTTGCAGGCCAATCAATCATTACACAAACTAGTTTTTTTTTTCCTAAACGTAAATTTAAAAATATTTGATTAAATACTATGTGTCCTAGACACTCGGTGCTTTCAAAACTAGGTCTAGGTACTTTTTACAACTAATAAAGCTCATGTCATCAACATCAAAATTTTATAGCAAACTATTGGTTCTCTTAGTCTTTTTTTTCCGAGTAATCCAAAATGATTGGTAACAAATGGATTAATAAAATTGTTTATGAATCTATGCTAAGCATATAGAGTTAAATTTATATATGTACAACCTTGACTCTTTTCCTCAACATACAAGCAAATTCAAGTATTGGGAGATCCTTTTTATTTTAAGGGATTTTTCTTGTTTTCAAGTCTTTTTTAGTTAAGGATGCTATAGGTTTTTCCAACCTCATAAGTTGAGATTTTTATTCAAATATGTCATATTTAATTACTAAACAAAATAAAAAGATGAGATGGAAATTTATTTTATTGCAAAGAGTTAAGTTTGTCATATAGAAGCTATCAACCTCTTATTGGATAAAAAAATTTGATGAACTTACAACTCCTACTTAGATGTGTCGTTAACTTAAATTTAGTGACAAACTTCATTAAAAAGGTGAGGTGTGATATTTAAAACATCATAATTTTGTCAATAAATTATTCCATTAAATAATTAAAGATAATACTTGGAATTTAACTTGTTAAGGAGAGAATAAGTATCTTATAATCAAATAGGATATAGATTCTAGCTATATTACTGAAACCAAAGAGTTAACATATGGGGTTTCAAGCAATAAAACTGGATTTTAATAAATAAAAGCTAAGTAGAAACTAATATCAAAATAATAATTATGCTAAGAAAATTAATAATAAAAAAAAAGAGATATAACAAGTTGTAGATATTATGGTAAATAAACAATAAATTGAAAAAAAAAAGTTTTAACTAAGAAATCCTAATTAGATTTTTATTTAGGTAAGAATAATACGAGAAAATATTGGCTTATGCTAAATAAAAGAACAAATTCATAGATACAAATTATATGCAAATAGATTGCTACCAAGTTAGCTTCAAATGAATCTTCTACAATAAAAAAAAATGAATATCATTAAAGCAAAGCATTAATATTGATCATGTTATAGCTTTTTTTTATGTTTTTTATATTTTTTTCTCTCCTTTTCTACAATTATTCTATTGTTTTTATTTTCACCATTTTCTTTCTTTTACCTCATTGTGCTTTTTAATAAGTCATTGTGAATAAAAATAATAATTGAAGCAATTATTTATGTTTTTTAATAGCATGACAATCAAATTAATAAAACTATATAATGTAATGTATATGGACAAAGGATAAACATGGATAATGTTTAGCAACCCATTTGCTAAATACATATTGATGATATAAGAAAAAAAAAGTTCAAGAAAAAAAACCTTTAAAAAAAATCAAAGAGAGAGAAAGAGAGCTACAACCTAAATTGACTATCATCTCATTTGGGCCAACAACCCGAACAAGGATTGCCTCTCCTTTTTCTTTCCAAGTGTTAGCCTGAAAAGTGCATTGGGTTCTGACCCAATACCATGAAAAACTCTAAGCTCCTAGCACACATTTATATATACTTTTTTCAAGTCATGAGGAGTCAAAATGTGGTGTCATGCACTACCCATGCATGTAATTTTTTTTTGTGATTTATTGATATATTCTTTGTAATTGCATCATTTATACAAGGTTAGCACAACCTTTTCTAAGTTAATGGTTGAATAGTGCAAACATGCACCACATTCAATGCAATCAAGTGCCTCTTTTCTTGATTAATGATTGTTTCTAGCCAACTTGTCACTAATATTCACCAACTACTTCCTAATGACATGTTAGACACTACATCTAATGATGGGTACTAATATTTTTACTAATAAATTTTCATGTAACTTCTGATGTGAGATGATGTAACCAAGCTTTTTAAATACCTTGGATCACAAAGTAAATAGAATAGGTCATATTTTTCTCAGATTTAACACTTCTTTACACTTGTATTTTCTCTCAATTTTCTTGTATATTTTTTTTATCTCATATAACTGCTGATTTAAGCATCATAGAGTCACTCGTTTCATAAGGGACTTAGTTTTAAAACAAACTTTAAGTCACCGATCAAACAAAATATTAAGTAAGCCTAGACATAAGGCCCATATCAAGCCTACTCATCTTGTTTTATGATCGTAGTTCATGAAAAATCCATTTTTTATATGGAGTTTCTTTCATGACTTCATTAGTAGAACTACTTGTATCCTGAAATTATTTGTTATAGAAACCAAACTCCAAATGACCGTAAATTTTATATGATGTGCGATTACAGCCTTAAAACCTTGTATATAAAATTTGAGAATTTTATAAATTTATTTGACCTAAATTCCATTCTGATATGAATCTAACTTATTATGATAAATTTTAATCCTGACCTTGTTTACTATAGCAAACAATCTCCAAATGAACTAAAAAATTTATAATGGGTGATATTAGGACTCCTAGAACCAGCATAAATAATTTGGGAATTTTATGAATTGGTTTGATTCAAGTTATCCTTTATTTGTGTATTGTGGCAAATTCGACAAAAATAACTTTTAGACGTTCTTTTCTCTTTTTTTTTACTCTTTATGATACTGATATATTTTAAGACAATAAAAAATAATAATAAAACCTTTCTTTTAAGAATCCCTATATGCATACTACTAAGCTCTAGACATGAAATAATTAAAAATCGAATCAAAGACAACTAAAGCTAAGGAAACTGAAACTAACAAGAAGAAAATAAAGGATATAACATGAAGTTTATAGCCTAGCTCTAATACCAACTGGTGTGAACCTCTTTATTATATGGTCAAGTAACCTCCAATGAAGTAGATAACAACTCGAAAAGTCAAAAATCAAGTTTGATAGAACTTTGATTTGGAGGTAACCCTGTATCTAAGAACCAAATGTATTGGAAAAAAACTTGGACCTAGAGATAACCTTGTATCTAAAAACCCTAAGTATGCATATGACGCTACGAAGCCAATTAATCTTCGATAAGTCAGTGTATGATTTTTGTCCTTGCAAATAAAAGTTGTTTTGCCACAAACAAACAAAAGAAAAACTCATATTTATTCTCCAACTTGCTACTAAAATTTGCAACTAAAAAAATATAATATAGTCTCATATAACTAACCCTAAGGGACCCCTTTTAGGTTGCAAGCTAATGGACCTAAACTAGTAATCAACTAACATAATCTCAATAATGAAATAAACCTCTTAATAATTTCCAATGAGCCAGAACAAACCCAAATTAAAAATAATAATTCAATATTAAATAAATAAATAAAATAGGATAATAAAAAAGAAAGTCTTTATGGCAAAATTCCTCTATATAACCTAAATCTCTAATTTTCGCACATTCTTGGCAAATTTCCAGTCTTGAATTTAAACACGTTGTTTTCTCTTATTTTGATGAATTACTAGGTCTAATATATATGTTTGGAAAGCTTGGGATGTGTAGTTTCCATACCAACTTTAATTACAGATAAATTTCACATGTAGCGTCAGATATGTCTCAAACAGTACATAAAGATCTAGTTTGGCAGATTCGATAAAATTTGTCTAGTAACTTTGACCCTTTAAAATAATATGTTCCCGGACTTCATTTGATTTGAACATTTACAAAAATATAATTCCATATATTTCAAGTATTTTCTTGTAAAATTTCAGCTCGTTCCAATATACGGTTTAAGAGATATGTTCAATCTCAAAAACTAGTCAGCAAGCATTTTAAGGTCAAATTCAGACCTGATTTGGTTCATATCAATATATCATATAACAAACACCTAAATATTAGTTATAGATATCTTTTATACCTCAGCTTATGAGAACAACTACTTCATTTCATAAAGGAAAGAACATATTATGTATCAGTCTCTATAACTCTAATGAATATCTAGTATTTAAGAGAGCATCGACTATGAACATTTTAGAAACAATATTATGATGTGACAGGAATCCCATAATTATAACAACTTTATAATTTTCTTTACAAAGTATTTTTCTCCTATGAACTTTATCTTTACTCTAGTTTCATTAATAAAATATTATATTCATTAATATAATATTATATGAATATTAAAGATAAATTAAGTTTTTATTAATTATAAATATGTATTTGCATAAATATAATAATGTCACTTGTAACCAATCGATTGACTACAAGACATATTAAACTAACATATTGACTAAGGAAATGAACTATAAAATTAAATGATTAAAAGAGTAGATAACCAAGAAATTAAAGTATTGTTTGATTGGTCTTAAGATATTTACATGGGCAATAAATAAGAATTTAAACATCTTAAGAATAATGGTTTTTATGTAAGGTAGTAATGTAATAAGAATGATCATGATACATAAAAAGTTAGATGTGCATGGATGACATTAATTTTGTTAAGTGATGATGAGACCATGCTAATGTTAGATTAATTGAGTGTTATGCCTAGAAAAATCTTATTACTTAAAAGCTGAAAAAATAAGAACTAAGAAACAAGTATGATTGATATTTAGTAGTTGAAAGATAGATAACTAAGGAATGGAAGATGTTAATTTAGTTAATTGAAATATAAATCAAAAGTTAGATGTCCTAAGAATTAAAACTTCTATAAGGTGTAACCATGTAATAAGAATGATGATGATATACGAAAATTAGAAATGCACGATTGGTATGACTTATTTGTGCTAAATGATGATGTCGTGTTCATTAATAAAGAACTGATATTTATATATGTGTAAAGGATGATAAACAACTTGCAATACGTCTTAATGTCTGGAAAGGGCAGGTTATTCCATATTTAATGTCTTATTAATGTTGGGTATGAATCATAATTAGTAAAATAGTCTTTGTTTTAGACAACCCAAGATCAGGGTAGTGAATGTTTAACCATGATGATGAAATGATTAACTTGAAGCTTGAATAATAAGTAGTTCATTGAAGTAATAAATTCTACTTGAATTGGGGAGAGAGTTTTTGAAATTCATTAGACTAATAGACCATAATAAAATGAAAATATGAGCTATGATTGTTGGATAGACTAATGAATCTAGAATAAAATGAAGCATGTAATATATGTATTAAATGGACTAATGAATCTTAAAAATTAAGAATAAATCATTGATTAATGAATTCATGATTTGGATTATTACATGTGAGACAATTGTTGTTTTGGAATGAATGATAATACAATTGAATTGTAATATGGGAATTATAATTACCATAATGGCCCATAATTATATAAATATGGCAATCTAAATCTAGTCACGAAAATAATGATATGATTCTCTCAAAGAATAAGTGATTTGAGAGAATAGAAATGTATTAATAAGATCTTGAAATGATTGAAATGTTAAAGAATAGTAGAGCTACAATAATAAGAAAGAGATATTTGATAGGGAGAATGGATATGAAAATATGCTTAATGAATAATTTATATAAAAGTAACCGAAAAAGTATTGATAATGCGAAGTTTATTCAAGATGCTTTTAAAAGAAAAACTAGTTTTGTTAATTATTAAATTGTTGAATTGATAAATTTATGAATTATATGTATTTGCAAGTATTACATGTTCGACGTCATTGTTCCAAAAATCATGAATCATATTTTCTTTTATTGTACTTAGGTATAAATTAATAAATTTATTATATAATTTTATAAGTAAATTTAATGTATGTAATTACACCAAATGAGTTATGGATTTTATATAATAAAAAGAATAATTTATGTAAGGATATGAAATTAGTTGAATATTGTAGAAATCTTGAAATCATAAATAAATTATTGGGCATAATGGCTTATATGACATACCATAAGTTACTTGTCAATTTGAGATGGTGAACTGTGATGTCTAGATTATGGGTGTTGTCATTGGAGGTATTATAAGGTGAAATGAAAATTTTAGTAAAGTTCATACTTAAGGAAAACTTTGTCAAAATTTTGTTAAGAAAAAAAAAAGAAAACTTTCATAGGATGAAAAAATATGAATGTGTAATGTACATTATATTTGATTTTGGAATTGATTTAAAATGTTTAAAAGTTCTTCAAAAAAACAAAAACCTCATTTTACACATGCAGGTTGATTAGAAGTGTCAAAGTTACATGGAGAATTCTAGAGCGTTACGGCTAAACTAAAATATCTTTTTTTTAAGTCATGTACTTTTCGATCTACTATGTTGTTAATTTGCTAGATACCCTTTCCTATTGTAAAATTATTCATCTATGTTTTTTTTCATAATTGGTATAAATAAAATTTAAAGTTTTTAACTTAAAATTTTGAAGTTTAGATCTTTAAATAATCTTTTTTTATAAGTTTCTTTTTCAAGGATCCATTATCGGTTAGGTCTACTATATCTTTTTTTAAAAGACCAATATAGAGTTTTTCATGAATGGATTTCTTTGATAAGTTTTCTTCTTTAAGAGACTGATATCAAAATTTCTGTGAAAGACAAGTATCATGTTTAAGGAACAAACGCTAGAATACTCGCAAATGATCTAATCAATGAGTCTTTTATTTTTAAAGACTGATGCTAAATTTTCCGTAAAACAATTAGAAATCAAATCAAAATATAAATTGAAAATAAGCTAAAAAAAATTAGAATAATTAAAGACAATAAAAAAGATAAATTTATGAGAAAAACACATAATAAATATAACATTTCATAAGAAAGGATGTAGTAAAAGTAACATTGCTATTCACTTAAACATAATTAACCCATTACCTGAATCTTTAGAATTAGTGCTAATCTTTACGATTCATAATTTCTTCTAATTATTAGATGGTGAATCCTATTTTTCAATTCTTTTTCCTTAATTTCTGGGAGTCCAAGCGACATTATAACGTGACAATTTATGTCAATTTGATAGGGTGATATGGGAGAACTAGGTAAACTCTAGGGTGGTTGAGAAATGCGTGTAGGTATTTTTCTTTATAGTGGAAACATTTTTTTTTCTCTTTATCTCATTTATACTCTTGTTCTTTTGAGACAAATCTTGATGATTAACATCTTAGGTAGGTGATTCCAAGTTAGTTAAAGTTTATAATTGAGATAATATTAAACTAGGTCAACTAGGTTATAAGATATACAATATACATAGCATATCATAGATGATCATTGTTAAAAGAGTTTGCTAATATGTGTTTTCTTTATTTGGTATTGAGTTCTTGGTTATTTATTATTTTTATGTATGCTTAGGTTTCTTTATCGTTTTATATATCTATTTATAGATTATATTTTACATTGCATATTTAATTTTTCAAAAATAAAATCAAAGATTTATTTTATTTATGAAAGAGCAGCCATACAACACCTAAGTTATAAGACCGAGTGCAGGTCAAATTGTTGAAAAAACTTAATTTTTTATCAAAATAATATTATTTTAGTTTTT
Organism: Populus nigra; assembly: GCF_951802175.1. Lineage (NCBI taxonomy): Eukaryota > Viridiplantae > Streptophyta > Magnoliopsida > Malpighiales > Salicaceae > Populus > Populus nigra. The sequence continues at coordinate 4,785,470 of NC_084869.1, forward strand.
TTAAATAAAAAATTAAATTCAATCTAAGATGAATAAACTATTTGTTTTTATAGTTTATTATACTCTTTAAACTAATTTTAATATGAAAAGATATTATATTAATATTTTTTCAATATTAAAAATAGAACTAATCTTAAAAAGATATTATTTTAATTTTAGAATATTCTTAAAAAAAAACAATATATACTAAATTATCAAAAACAGGCCTGACTTGAGTCCTGAGCCTGGCAATGTATCGCTGCAACCACGAAAGGAAAAGAAATTGGAACAATAAAATAAAAGAAAACAGGCGTACATGATCGTGTGTGGATTAGATATTCGCCATCTTTTATCAGAAATCGAGAATAAAGCAAATTGTCTCCCAAGAATCTCCTACGCCAACAGATAAGCGGAAAAAAAAACCGAAAAAGCAACGACTAACAGCTTCACTCACAAAACCAACTCTATCTCATGACCACACACAAACCTAAGATCCCATTCCCATCTTGTCTTCCCACACGCTTCTGAGTCCTATCTATCTCTGTATATATACTCAATCCAACCAATTACTTTAATCTCTCTCTCATTTATCTCTCCGTAAAAATCTAAGCTTTGATCCGTTCTCTCTCTCTGTCCCTCTCTTTCTCTTTCTATTCTTCCTCCTTGGATCTCTCCTAGCCTTTGTGGCAGCTGAGGTCTTTCTCTTGCTCCTTTTTCTCTCTCTCTTGATAAGGTTTTTTGTTCTTGTGGAATTGTGTCATGTAATTTTTATTTTTAGTGTTTTTGTTAGTGACCCAGATAAGTTTTTGGATAAAAATTACCTTTATGATAATCTGATGATTTTATTGGTGAGCCAGATGATGTTATGGCCTAAATTTTGAAGCTTTGTAACATTTGTTTTTGAGTTTCTTGTGAAGTTACAAGATCTTAATTTTTTTTTCATATATGTTTGTGTGCAGGGGTTTGCTTTGGTGATTTGTTGATAAGTGAAAAGGGCGCCATGGCAGGAGGATGTGAGGAGAGGGAGAGGAGGATGATGATGATGGAGTCTGTGGTTTGCCCAAAGCCAAGGAAATTACTACTTTTAAATCCTTCTCTTTGTGAACAAATCAGACCTCTAAGATTGTCTGTCAAGTATGTTTTCCTATTTGATCCCATAATTGTACCCTTTTCTTAGGAGCATGTATTTTTTTCCCCTTACTGTGAAAAGTTTTGGTCTTATTTCGTCTTGTATTCTTTTATGCAGTCACCATGCGGAGATGGCAGATTCAAAAGCTCGGGCAGAGCTGCTTGACATAATTCTTACTAAGGCACACCCCTTTTTCTTTCAGCAATTTTACTGGCTGATTTTCTTTTAAAGTTTTTTTTGTGACTTTTTGCTTGTTTTGTTGGTTGCTAAACCTAAAAGGTTGGCAGTGAATAGGGTCAACCTCCTTGTAGAGATCCACGTCTCTAAATATTTAAACAATTTCTAAATATTTTTTATGTTCTTCACTGCTGTATTTTGGATATAATTGGTGGTTACAAATTTCTGAACTTACTATTTTTCTAAATGCAACTTTTGTTTTTACTTGTTTTTGGTTGAGGTTAGTGTGTACTTTTACTCAAGTATCAAAGAAGTTTGCCTTTTTTTGGTCTAATCTTGGTTCAAGTTTCTCATATGCCAAGATGGTGGTGAGAATCTGATATTCGTCACAGTTCCTGTTTGAATTTCTCTGTGTTCATGGGTTAGATTTGTGAGCTTCCTACTGTCTATGCTTTCTTGAAGCAAATAATCAAGTCCTCATAATTTTCTCTACTAAATAATGTGGGGAGTGAATTTGTTTGAATCTTTTATTGTTTTCTGCCCCAAGATAATTTATAATTGCTTTGCATTTTCTGATTGAAGGAAACTTATAGATCTGAATTATTGCAGGGAGGTAATGGTGGGGACAAACCTGGTTTCCAAGTGGCATCATCGCCACCATTTTACTGTGGTTCGCCACCAAGCAGGGCATCAAACCCTGTAATCCAAGATGTGCAATTTGGTAATGAAAAAATAACCCCTCTATCTCCCGCACCACCATCACCATCTCCATCGTCATCATCGGCACGTAAAGGAGGAAGTTGTGTCCGAATGAAATTTGGGGACATGCCAGCTGTGGTGAGGATCGAAGGGTTTGATTGTCGCAGCAGAGATCAGCGAAACTGTAGCATCTCTGCTGTGGCTTGAACATTGAATTAATGAAACCATTAATTGTAACAACTGCAGCGAATTTTTTATTATATGAGAGGGAGAGAGAGCTAATGGTAGTGGTGTAGTTGTACTGCTGGTGTTTTTTGGTCAGTGTATATACAAGGTTAATGGGTGTTCTATGTTGAGGTTGTCATTGTTTTTCACTCTCATGGATATGTACATTGTAATGAAGTTGACGAGACAAAAATGTTTGAATTTTTGAAGGAATAAAAGAGGGAGATGCAACCGTGTCTCTGTGTAGCTTTTGTTTATTGATAAAGAGGGAGAGAGGCTTTGTAAGGTTTCCATTTTAACATGTTGTCTGTCACTCTTATGTAATCCTTGTTTCTAGTTGTATCATCCCAAGGAGTAAATGAGGATTTGGTGCTTCGAAATCCTTTGTTCTCTGTAGGTTTGTTTTCCAGGTTTTAAAGCAATGTCCAAACAAATTGAAAAGCAAAACGAAAGGACGAAAGGAAAACAGGGGGACACTGGGGTCTACATGGAGATTGTGTGTTGGGATTTAATTGGTTTTTGTGTTCTTAAAAAGATGGGGTCCTGAAGTGAAGAGGGAGAAAGGTCGGCAAAAATGGCAACAGGTTCAGGTCGTATACTAGCTAATTTATCAATAATGGCTCTATTATATTTTTCAAGATGGAGAGAAGAGAACAGGAGGTAGAGGGCTGGCATTGCCGCATTGGATTGTTTGGTTGGTGGCTGAAAGGTCATGGAGGGTGACAGGGGCAGGGAGGACGTTGGGCACGACCTTTCATCTGTGGGGGCTTACAGTGAGGGTGACAGCAGCAGTTGCAGGTTGCTGCTGAGCTCTTTGGCTAGTCCTACTACAGCTGCTGCTTTAATTTCATCGCCCTTCCTCTGATTGGATTTGTATCTGTAAGTGTATTTATTGACTCTTTTCTTCTTTATTGAAGTTTAATCATCTCAATGCTTTGACGTGAGAGAAGCTTCATCCGATACCCTCTGATATCTCTTGTGAACTAAGTTAGCAGTTCCAGACATCTTTTCCTGCTTTCTCGTTTAATCGAAGATACTATAAAACAGATACGCGTGGATGCGTCTATCATAATAAAGCAAGTGAGAAGTGACTTGTTGAGTAGTAAGAGCAAAATTTGATTGTTCAAATTGACAAAAAGGTAACATAGTTAAGGAGGTAATAATGGGTTTGGTGTATTTTTGTCATTTTCCCAAAAAAAAAAAAAAAACCTCGAAGTAAAGACAACGAAAAAGAAAAAATAAATAATCATTAAGAAAATTAGGATTTAGTGGTTCATTTATATTTGTTGAGCCTTATCTTCTACGCAAAAATATCATCTCTGAGGTGATAAATAAATATTTTCTAGCAATTATCATTAAGGAAAAATCATACGCCACTCACATGTTATTGTTCATTGAAATAGTAACTTTGTTTAGTTTTTATTTTTATTTTTATATTTTAACATTAGATTTATTAAAAATTAAACTTTATAATTTATTTTAGTTTTTTTTTATACGGAATTATCATAGTTTAAAAAAATATTCAAATATTGGATTAATGCTTAATTTTATAATCGTTTATTTTTTATTATATTATTAAATAAAAAGTTTTTTTTCTAAAAAAAAGCATAATTATTATGAATTTGATTTTATGATTTATTTCAATTTGTTTTCTATAGGGTTATAGTAATCTTAGAAAAATACATTAATATTAAGTTAATTTGTTGAGCATCTATTTTTTTTATTATATTATTAAATAAAAAATATTCCAGAAAAAAACATAATTATTGAGCATTAGGTTTTATGATTTATTTTCATTTATTTTTTATGAGGTTGTAGTGGCTTCATGAAAATGTGTCTCAATATTAAATTGGTGAATGGTTTTGTAAGCATTATTTTTTTTTACATCTAATTAAATAATAATATAATTTTTTTTTTATTAAACTCAATAGAGTGAATGATTCAGGTCATAGATTGATGAATTAACATATGTTGTCATATGCAAACATAACTGAGTTATGATGGGGCAATTCTATACAATTTAATTTGAAGATCAAGTTAAGTAAAAAGTATGATCTAGAGGTTTTAAATTTGACTTGATAAGTTTGGTTTAATGATATTGTTAAAATTATTTTTTAATCTAGACATTATTTTTTTATATATAAATTTGTTTTTTAGTCCAGTTATAGTATAGCACGAGAAATTATCTAGTTATGACCCAAATAAAAAAAAAGGCTTTGAGGAAGAAATTTTTATGTATATACTAGTGAATGGTTTATTCTGCAAAGCCAACTTGGTGATGCTAGGGCACCAATCCTATAAAATTTAATTTGAAGTTCAAGTTAGGTAAAGAATATGATTGAAAAGTTTTAAGTTTGATTTGTGAGTTTGGTTTAAAGATATTGTGAAATATCCTAAAATAATTCAAGAATAAGATTATAAAAAAAGGGTAAAAATACAATTAATTTTTTTGGATTTAATAAGCCCTTTACTAAGTTGAAAAAGGTAAAAAAAAATATTATGAATAATTTAGGATGCAATCCGGGACATAATAAAAAAGAAAATGGCTTCATTAGGTTGAAATTGAAAGACAAAATTGAAGAGGAAAAGTGAGAATTAGGGAAACAGGTGTTCATAATCAATTTCCAGTCTCAATTCTTCAACAAGAATCACTCCAGCCAATCTCCAGCTCTTCGAAATTCTCCAACAAGAATCATGCCAGCATAGAACACAAGTCTCTCATATCCAGTTGAAATCAATCTAGTCTCAAATATCCAACTCCCCAAATATGGCCAACAAGAATCATTCTAGGATATCTCCAGCTAAATCTCTAGCTTTTCAAGGATTGTTAACCTGCACAAATCACATCTACACCACCTTAGTTCCTTGACAAAAGCCTTCCATATATATATAGCACTCCAAGAATTGTATAAAAAAGTGATTTGTCAATTTATCAGCTGTAAAGTTTGTCTCCTCATATTAAAATTAAAATTATTCGGGGTTTTCAACCAATTAATTTTTTAGAAATTATAGAAAGTAAAAAAATAGAGACAAGAATATTTAGGATTATAAAAAAAACATCATTTTACTTACACCATTGGATAAATAACTTTTCATGTCATCTCAGATCTTCAAAAATCTATTCAATTATCGCTTCAAATACATGCCGCTATTTTGTTTATCAAGGATCAACTTCTTCAATAAAAATGAGCCATGTAGCCAAGAAAATCCTAATAATTCAATGTAGGACAACCAAATCCTATAGGGAAAGTAAAAGGGCTTTCATTTACTACTTGGTACCTTTCAAAAATCTTTGCGTAAAAAAACATACAAAGACTTAGAGAGCTACTAATGAATCAATATATTTTATTTTATTTTTTTTGGATCTTCATTTAAAGGAACCATATCCTTTCCAAGATAAATTGTACAGTTACACTAGGAAAACTGAGTTCATCTCATCCTTAAAAGATTGTGAGGTTGTTTTCCTAGAGAGATGACATGTCAATCTCATTTTTTTCATGGTAAATTGTACAATCACACTAAAAAAACACTAAAAAAACTGAGTTGATTCTTTTTAAGATAAATTATACAATCATACTAGAAAGACTAAGTTCATCCCATTATTTTTTGAAAGGTGGAGATCAGGTGATGGGCAGGCCACTAGCTCAAGCCCAAATAATGCCTAAGACGATGCATAGGTAGCAAAACCTCAACCTAAAAGGTGCTGATACATATGCCTGGCATGCTTGATGTGGGAAATGCCTAAGTCAAGCCCCAGGTTGTAACGTCTACGCCCAGGCGGTGCCAGGCAGCACGAATTTGAAGGAATTTGAAGGTTAGAAGGTATTTGGTTCCTTGGTGTGAAAACATGTAGTGTTGTGAAGGAAAAAAGGAAATAGAAAGGGAGAAAAAGGTTAACATAAATTGAACTTGTGATTCAAATTTTTCCGCCTTATTTACATCACAAATGACACAATTTTTTGCTACTACTAGCATATTAGCTTGTACTCCGCAGCGGATCAATAATGTTTTTTTTTTAATGTAAAAAAAAATCTAAAAAATATAAAGATTATTTTAAGTGCATTGAGTTTCAATAGTCTTGGATCTAGCTACAATTTCAGACCTAAAACCATGGATGTGACGGCCAAGCTAAACTTAGTAGTCTTCAATCTGACGGTAATTTCAAACCTAAGACCTTGGATCTGACAAGAATTCTAGACCCAAGAGCTTGGATCTAAGGGCCTAACCCAACCCAAGAGCCAATAGTCTTGGGTTGGCTCTTGGGTTTGGCGGCAATTCCAGGCCCAAGCCCTTGGGTCTGGCGACCAAACTAGACCCAATAGACTTGGTTCTAGCGGCCAAGCTTAATTATTTTTTTATTAATTTTTTTAATAAAAAAATATTTAAAATACCCTTAAAGTATCCTAAATCAAAATGATAATTAAGATTTTTATTTTGTGTAAAAAAACAATTTAAAATATCATTGAAGTATCATAAACAGAAATTCTAATTGATTTTTAATTTTTTATTAAAAAAAATTTAAACTACCCTTGAAGTATTATATATATATATCTCCTGATTAATTTGTTTTATAAATATTGTTTATTTTTTCTACAAAAAAACATTTAAACTATTATAAAAGTATCCTAAACAGAAATTCTAATTAATTTTTTAAAATTATTTTTTTATTTTTTATTAAAAAATATTTAAATTACCCTTGAAGTATCCTAAATAGAAATCCTAATTATTATTTTTATAAATTATTTTTTTATATAAAAAAATATTTAAACTACCTTTGAAGTAATCTAAACAGAAATCCTAATTAATGTTTTTTTTATAAATTGTTTTTAGTTTTTTATTAACAAAATATATTTAAACTACCCTTGAAGTATTCTAAAAAAAATTCTAATTAATTTTTTTTTATTTTTTATAGAAAAACATTTAAATTACCCTTGAAGTAACTTAAACAGAAATCTTAATTTATTTTTTTATAAATTATTTTTATTTTTATAGAAAAACATTTAAACTACCTTTGAAGTATCATAAATAAAAATTCTAATTATTTTTTAAAAATTATTTTTCATTTTTATAAAAAAAAATTAAACTATTTTTAAAGTAAGCTAAACATAAACTCTAATTTGTTTTTTATTTTGTATAAAAAAAACATTGTGCACCATAACGTGACAAATTACATTAATAAATCAAATGAATTGGATGGTCCAAACCGTTCCTATTCTTTATAATTTGTTTTTAAAGACAAATCAAATGAATTTTGTTGAGACTTTTAATATGACTTGAAAATGAATTTCACTTTTATTTTTCTCACGTGACAAAGTATTTATTATTTAAATTATAAATTTGATTATAAAAAAACGTAAAGGGTGGACGAGAAAATTCTTGAACTACCATTGTTCATTTAATTCACAAATTTAACCAATATAATAATAGTAATAGTAATAATAACGATGGTGCATTGTTTTATATTAAATAAAAAGTCTAGATAAACATAATTATTCATTTATGCACCAATTTGAATGAATGTTTGGTGCATAAAATATCTTGGAGTGATCACAAAGGTTGTTTAGATTTTGAATAAGTAGATGTTAATAAATTGACTTTCAGAAAGTAACATTTCATTGTTTCTTCCTAGGAATTTGGACAAATTAGCAGCTTGTTGTTATATATATTTTAAAATATTTTTAGTTTGAAAAAATATTAAATTAATATTTTTTAAAATATTTTATTATTATTTAGATTGATTCTAGTTTAGTCATTAAATTTAAGATAGTTATGTTTATCAGCCAAGCCAAATCCAAATCTATTCGATATGACAATCATATCAGATCTATTCGATATGACAGTCATATCAGACCTAACTGTTTTTGGTGTAATTAAAATATAGTAAAAACAACGTCTATAAGATGATATAATATTGTTCACAATACAAATATTTTATGTTTATAATATAGTTCATAATATAATATAATATAATGAGTTTATATCTACAATTGTACAGTATTTTTTCCACTAGTTTTAAAAGTATACTACAATTAATATTACTACCTCCCTGATGGTCCCGAGCCAACACAAACATACAATTATGCTTTTCTCCAAGAGCTGTTGAGAAATAGTTAAATCTAGAATAAGCGGTCAGTTACTTATTTAACCTAAAAATAAGTTTACTTTTAAGGCTTAGGGTCTAGAATTTTGAAGCTCACCCCAGCTAACAGAACCCTCGAGCAACTCACCAAATTACACAGTGATAAAGATATTGGTGAAGCAGGAAAGTCAAAAAATGTGAAGCCTTGGCACTTTATAGCATGGCCACGGGTGCCAGCAACTTTGCCACTACAGTAATCAGTCATCCGCTGGACAAGAATTACAAGGATGAACATAAGAAGTGTAGCATTTAAGTATTCAACAGTTTCCTTTGGATTTTTATGCAAGGTAGTCATGATCATCATCATAACCATGTGGAAATTAAACCCCAGATTCATTTCTGGCAATTTAGTGCCAAGATCACCATCACTGAGACACATGACCTAACCTTCAGCCAGACAAACTTCAAAACATGATCCTCAAGCAATCAAGCATATGAATTATGCTTCCACCATTTTCCTTCAGCATCATATATTCAGCACAATAGCTTGATCATGATAGAACAGTCGGACACGTAAAATATACAAATATGTGTCGTTGCAGGAACTTAATATCTGAATTTCAGAGCATTTCGGTTTGCGGTAAGTACAAAACTGTTTCGTTGTAAGAATCAGAAATGGGAGGGAGAAAATATAACTTGTAGAGGGGATAGAAGCCTCCATGTAATCTATGATTATGAACACTACCTATCACTGCAAGTCAGTGAATAAAAAATAAGGAAATAAAGTAACCGATATGAAGAAATCAACGTATAAAAAAATAATCCTTGAAGGCTCAATGAATACTTTTAATTTACTGCCATCGCTTTGAAGACTTGACTAAGTTGGAATTGCCAGTTTTCTTAATACCTGAAAGAACCATTTATGAGAAATTTAAGGGAGAAAATGGAGTATAATCACAATGAAAGAAATGTCTGCACATTTTATTATAAAACTACCTGATTTTTACTTACTTGTTGACCCTTTTGGGGAGTCCGTTGACACAGTCGCTGTCCTTGATGTGGCCTGTGCCTGGTTCTGTAAGAGTCGAGAAGTTGAAGCCATGCTAGTGCTCCTGCATAAAACCAAGTTCATAAAATCCCATGTTTCCAAATCTATGTACATAACTGAACTGAAGGTGTGATGCTTTTCGATCTTTACAGTCGACGTATGATTATGGAAAGCCTAAAGATAAATGCCTGAACATTCATCCTCTTTTTTTCGAAATGTTCCATGAACAATTATCACATTCAAAGCATTCTCTTACTGTCAACAAAGCACCTCTGTTTCATTTCGAAAGAAAAATAGATTCTCTTTTGGGAGATGATACAGATGACTGGACATTTTATGTAAGAAAATCTCAAGGAAGCTCAGAAAACACTAGAAGTACGCTATTCACTTCCGCAATTTATTTGATAGCTTTGTGCCTTGATCTGTTTCGCCATCAGGTTCTTCTCCCACTGAAAGAGCACCATCAGAAATGTCACTTAATCTATCCTCACAGCCTCCTTCTCCAAATCGAAATATCTTAGCATCTGCAAATGACATATCCTGACCTGTGTCCCTTTCAGAAAGTTTTGATTGCTGGGAACCAGCTTCAGAATGCCTGTCACTGTGCTCTGGATTGCTTTCCTGATAAGAAACTGTCTCATTTCCCATGCTTTTCCTGATCGATGGTTTTTGGGTTCTATGAGGATTAACACCTGAAAAATCATCGCTTGCAGAGGAATTCCCATACCTCAGTGAGCCAGGATACTCGTTTTTGACAACTTTAAGTAATTCCAACTTCTCAATTTCATCATCTTTTTTGGCAATCGTGTCTTTGAGAGATGCCACCTGCATATATAGTCTTGTTAAATGGAACGAGCATGCTAGTGAAATCTCGTAGAAACTAAAAACTCTACTCCTGAATTCATCCCCGCCTTGTCTGGGATGAAGGATGAAATGAAGAATAAGGCTATTTTGGTACAAAATTCATTCAACCATTAATTTCTAAACATGTATCTCGAGAGCAATATTACTTCTGAATGTTCTTCCCGGGAATTCAAAGTTCTTTGGGCACCTTTTACGATAAGTGACCCAAGAAATGATGAAATCTATTTAAACCAAGTTTCGCATCAGTTAATCAGCTTATTATTTCATAATATTGATATTTTTTTATATATAATATAGTGTAGAATGAAAAAAACACTCGTCCGAAGAACCAAACTCGTTCCAGATCGTACCTTACAAATCCCAGAAGTAATAAAAACTTCCTGTTTAATGTTATTTTAGAAATTCATTAGAGAGACAGTTGTAATTGATTATTAACTTCATATATTTCATGTTTATTGTTGTTCTTGGTTTCCCCTTCTCTTTTCTTTCTCTATGCCTCAATTTTCTCTTCGTCACACACCCTATCTATTGCCAAGAATGGATGAAAACTGATTTTGCTTGTAAGCTCATGCCTTCCCATCAAAATACAAGTAGAATGAATGCTGGTAACTGAATGAATTGAGTTCCTAACTTCCATCCAGAAACCTGATCTAATGAAGGAATCTTAAAAAAAAAAAACCAAAAGTAGCTCGGTCATTTATGGTAGACTATGACTGTGAACTTGCTTCAATGTAATTATTCGTTTGTCATTCTATATATGAAGTGTTTGCCTTGCAGCTTACTTGCAGGGGTAGAATGATATTTTTAATAAAATCTATAAGTTATTTGCAAATTTATTGGGAACAATTTAATAGTTTATATTTTTTATATATAGTTAAATTATATAAATGCCCTTAAAAGGAAAAAAAATAAAAAAATAAAAAATGAAAGGCTAAGAGGGTTTTTGCATAATTTTTTTTTTACAAATAGTACAATTACTTCATTATGCTTAAAGTCAAGAAAATTAAAAGATCAGTCAAAGGGTATTTTAATATTTTTCTCGTAGTTTTTTTTTGTTATACTCTATTTAAATTAGGGGCAAATTAGTATATTTATAAATAAAAATATAAAAAAAAAGACAAATTGTTAGCGTGTGCGAGACACACACCAGCGAGGGAACACCGCCCGCGCCTTTCGAGCGATGCGGTGTTGTCATTCGGCAACTAAAATTTCCCAATCGGCAAGTCGTTTGAAGCATTTAATGGAGGCGAAACTAATAAGGAAACGCGTGTTACTCAAATCATGACGGTCTAGCGGCAGTTACCTTTTTTTCTCCTCATATTTTATCTCTCAACTCCTTAAAATTTATGCTAGGTCAGCCAAAAATTATGGTCGTCCTCTCATTTATTATGTCTTGCAATTATTATCCTTTTTTCTTTTGATTAGTATTTCTTTGTTTTGGATTCTTTTTTAAATTGTTTTTTGTTCAATTTCATCCATATGTAATTAATTTTGTTTTGTTTTATATCAAATATAATACTCATTTTATTGATTATTGTTTTTTTATCCTTTTCTTGAGTTTTTTTTGATTTTGTCCCTCAACATTTTATTTCATGTTTTTTCTAAATTGAATCCTCATTTTTTTAATTGCTCTTTTTTTAATTTATTTTTTTCTTTTAATTAATCCCTCAACATTTTATTTCATTTATTTTTTTAATCCAATTTTGTTCCTCATTATTTTTATTTTTTTATCATTTTCTTAATTTATTTTTTCTTTCAATTTTGTCCCTCAACTTTTTATTTAATTTGTTTTTTATTCAATTTTGGTCCTTATTCTTTTAATTTCTCTTTTTTAATTTTATTTTTTAATTAAGTCCCTTATTATTTTCTTTCGTTAGTTTTATTCCAAATTTGATCCTTATTGTTTTGATTATTATTAGTTTCTTTAAAAAAAAACTTTTATGGTTAAGAATTTGTTCAAGATTTTATTTTTGTCCTCTATAGAGTCATCTCAATCTCATAACTATAGTTACTGGTTTTGAAAATTAACCCAATTTAAATTTGATTTTTTTTAATTTTATTCTTTGACACTAAGTTATTGAGCCTTGAGCTTTTTTTTTTTTCCTTTTCTTTCCTCTAGCATTATCCTGGTTCGTGAATTAGTTAAGTTAACACAAGTTGATTTGGATTTTTTTCAGTGTTTTTAAATTTTTTTTTAATTTCATCTTTTGACATCAAGCTATTTAGTCTTGAGATTTCTTATTTTTATGTTGTTCCTTTCTATAAGGTTATCCCGGATCATAAGTTTATTAGGTTAACTCAACGTGACTCAGGTTTTTTTATTTATTTAGCTTTGATCTTTTTTTTAGGTCATTTAAAAAAAAATTCTTATTTCAATCTCATGTTATTTTTATGTTTTTTTTAGTTTTATACATCGAAATTAGCTTTGTTGGGCCTTGAACTTTTTATTTTTTAGATTGTAGGTTAATTAAGTTAACTCGAGTTCATTTAAATTATTGTTTTTTAAATATTTTTTTTATATTAGAAAAAAATTATCATGCCCACAGCATAGCACAAAAAATAAAATCTAGTATATTCTATATAACATCAGTGAAACGAACCTGGTCCATTAATTCCCTAGCATCTCTGCCCTCCTTGCTGCTTCGTGCTGCACCTAGCTCAACACCAGAGACCCTCTCTGCAAACTTCAGAGTGCTTATAGTTTCTGAATATGAAATGACATCAGGATTGAGCTGTACAAACATAAGCGTCTTTGCTTGACCTCCTGTAACGTGGAAAAGGTAGAAAATATACATTTACATCAAGTCTAAACATAGTTTAGTTTGCCCTAACTTCTCGAGAAAGGTTACCAGCATATTGAACTAGAAAACAACTTCAAGCCAGTTTGTGATAAGAAGGGAACATAAAAAAGAACTACCTAAACAGCTTTGCAGTAGTTGAGTGAGCTTGCTGTTTCTGTATGGTACATGAGAATTCTTTTGTGCCAGAGCGAATATAACATCCCCAAGGGCAGATAATGATCTGTTTATATGTTGTGCTTCTCTGAGTCTATCTCCAGTTGCCTCAGAGCGATCTACCCTTTCGCTGCCTGCTAGATCCACCAAATGAAGATTACCATGTAAAGCAGCCCCAGAATGCAAATCCTTTCCACGAACATGGATACTGACAACACTGTGTTACAGAAACAAATCAAAATCACAGCTAGATTTAAGATAAACGTAACGTGGAGGTGAGAATAGGATGAAATATTGACTGTAAGTACCTGTGAGAGCGGCTGCTTCTTTCATTCATGGAAGTAGCCCCAACAGCTCTGTTTCTTAGTCCAATATCCATTAATTCTAAAACGTCTGAAGTTGATGTAACAGGATGCATGCTAGCATCTGGTACAGCCAAACCATTGGTTTGGACAGTAGACTTAATCCCAAGGGTGTGCAAATCAAGGGAAACAGAACAACGACAGAGAGAGAGTGCCTCATGTTTTTTATGAAAGAGATAAAAACCAAACTAAATGGTAACGATCTGGGTGATATGTTGATAAGAACACTCTCACCTAATATAAAAGGATATTTTTTCTGAGAACCATCGATCAACAGTAAATCGTGCACTTGTTCGTTATATATTTCAACCATCTGAACCTGAATCTCATAGTTAAAGGAGCCTCCTCTGCTCTGAGAAATTTTGAAAAGGTCATTTAGAGCCCGATAATTAACCCCCCAATCCTCCTCAGATGCTCCATTTGGACCAGTCTGGAATAGAAGGTCAAGTTGAATCAGCATTGCAAGAGAACATCACTGCATGAAAATGAAACTAAACACATACCATTGTGTAAGTTTTTCCTGAACCAGTTTGTCCATAAGCAAATATACACACGCTATATCCATCCAGTACAGAGCGTATCAATGGTTGAGTGTCTGAATATACCTCCGCTGCCAATATCCAGGGCAGATAGCATGTTAGGGATGACAAGAATTTACATCCACCGTCATGCCAGCAGAAAGTACAAGCATAAAAACAATACAGCATGCTCAAGTAAGCCCTATCCGAATTGAAAAGGATGTAGAGCTGAAAACCTTGAGTAGAATCTGGACCAAAGACCTTATTGAACTTAAAATTGCGACGTCTATCTTTCCCTTGTTTGGAGGGATTCACAACAGCCACCTCTCCATTTTCACCTATATATTCTACCGCTGTTTGTTTTGCAACCTGCCCTGGAAGAAATGGCCTTACACGGCAATAAACTCTGATGTTTCCTGTGAAACAAAATGGAAGAGTTACACATTCAAGGATTGCACACATGTGTAAACCTTGTACAGAAAATGCTAGCAGCGGCACCTTTTAATTCCTGAAGCTCATTGAACATCCTCCTATTTTCAGCAACGACAAAGTGATAGTCCCCGGTTGCATCGATTAATGCTTTTAACTTCACTTCTGAGCAAGATCAAAATTAAATATTCAAAAACTAACTATCACTGATTGCGTAAATTGACAAACTATACTGCAAACCTACCAACCTAAGCCATTGAATTCCTCTGTGTAGCTTTTATGTACTTCTAAAATTTCTTGCTTGATGGACTTGCAGGAAAACCTCATTCCCTGAACATTTTTATAAATTCCGTCAGATTCGTAGTTAGAATGATGCTAGGCTAAAAGTCTACATGGTGGTATTATACCTGCAGGGCACCAAATTGAAACTCAACAAAGCCCTTAAAAATGTCCTCTTTCTCGTTGAACGTCTCAGATTTTGACTCTGAATATGCCGAAAGCACTTTCACTTGGTTCCTGGAATCTTCTAAGTGGAGTTCAAGCTCTTTTAATCTCTCCTCAAGGTCTGCTTTAGCACCCTTGGCCTCTGCTTCCATTTGCAAGTGACGTAGTTCATGCGTCTCTTTCACTAATTCTAATTCTTGTTTCAAGGTTGAAAGATCAAGGTCTCTTTGCTCCCTCTCTATGATCAACTTAGCTACATGCTCCTCTTCAAGTCTCTTCTCTCCTTCCATTTTGGACTTCTCAATCTGTAATCAGAAAACAAAATCCCGTTATATATGAATATTATGAAGAACATCCACACAACAAGTACAAGGAAACGATTTCTTTTTATTTTCTTATTTAGATAGTGAAATTCTCTCATCCTAAAAATTCCTAAACTAGCCAACAAAAATGAAAAAAAAAAACGAAACAAACCACAAATAGCATATATTTTATGTAGTCCGTCTAACGGCATAAAGTAGTAAACAAAAAGAGAGCTACCACAAAAGAGATTGAGAAGATAGTATTTGAGAAGATAGCAGAAAAATAGTTCCAAAAGGAGTCCAAAATACAAGAGTTCCAGTGAGCATTTTTAGGTGTAAACATCTTAAGAGTTGTTTTTTCTTCTCTGTGAAACATACCTTTAAATGTTGAAGCTGGTCCTTAACAGCCTGCAAAAGTATTAATATCAGAATAACTGGTATAAACCCACGTTTAGGAGAGTTTTATACCACTCATATTGTCTGGAATAAGTTTTTTTTTTCCATACCCCTCTTTCTTCACCAGTACCGGAAGCAAGGGCCTCAAGAACTCTGATCCTTGACTGGTACTTCTCCTCACGAGCTTTGAATAGATTATTTTGCTGATGACAGAGAAGCATAAAGATGTTGCCATTGGTACAGTCAATCCTAGGAGAAACAATTCAAAATTAAGAAATCCAAAATGATTCTTACAGTTCTTAAGTGCTCTGCTTGAGTTGATATACGTCGTTCAATCTCTTGGAAAACTTTTCTCAACAGACAGGCCACACGCTGTGCAACAAAAGGAATGGTAAAAGTGGATGTATGCATGCATGCACGTACACATTGCAGTTGCAGAGATACATAGATACAGAAACATATTCAATGCATGATGTTATTCCAATATATCGTCCTATTACATACATGTGGTATTTCGTAACTCTTTCTTTCAATGCTTTCATCCAATATTCCGTTCACAACACTCAAAAGTGACTGAGTTGGTGAATTCTGCATGCGAGATGTTGAAATGTCATTAACAAGGGCTCAGAAAGAAAACATCATAGAGAAAACTCTAGCATAAGAAAACATGGATGTCCATTGAGATTATACAAATGAAAACTAACATCCAAACTGTTTGATTTCATCATTTCAGAAATTTTTGCAGCAGAAAGATCTGAGAAGCGGCCTTGTTTCAGTTGAAACACCTCATGGAATTTATGTCCAACATGGTGCATGGATGCAGCTGACGGCTCTGTGGACAAGAGAAAAACAGTAAAGATGGACCATTTAAATTTAAATAACAGCACATAAGACTTGGTAGACATAAAAGAACGATAATTTATCAGCATTTTAGCCATACATGCATTAGAGGACAGTAGCGTGCTATTTTCATATAACATAAGATCAGCTTGAAAATTGCTTTGGTACGGCATTACACTCTTCATGCCCAGCCGTTTTAAGCCATTCTATGTGCATATATCTCAATCAAGGGAGAGGGGAAACCATACCTGGCATAACAGGACTTACCTAAAGCATGTTGAGATTTAGACTCTGGGGAAAACTTCCGCTTTTCTTCCCCAAATGTTGGAGAAAAATGGCCATTGGAAGATGCATCCCCTCGAGGACTGCCAAATCTAGTAATCCCACTTGTGGGTGAGAGATTCCCTCCCAAATATGCAAATTGTGCTCGAAGTGTTGAAAGGCAATCCATAACATTCTTCATGGATCCCTACAGATTTGAAACACAGTGGATGGAGAGACAGAGAGAGAGAAGCTGGAAGAATAATAAAAAACTTGATATGCGCAGACCAACAAGTGACATAGATTGGCTCTAGTTGACAGCAATATCATTGTAAACCAAAATTCTGGTGATGCATGCAAGCTGATAAAATAATAAACATTTTGGTAGCAGGAAAGCATAATTATAAACTTGCTTCTAACTTAGCGATCAAATGTTCTTATGCATAAAATTAATTTATGTGGAACAATAAAGCAAACCAACATTGGATTACCGTCTCCAGGTCCGACAGTTCGAACTTGAGAATTCCCAGCTCATCCATGCATGCCAGAAACTTCTTAACATTTTCTGAGCGAGAATTACCTTCCTAAAATAGAAAATGCACTATCAAATCAACTAACCAAATGCCTAATCATAAGTAACTCAAACATAAATACCATAACAAATAAGCAACCTTGTACGAAAAACCAGGTCTAAGCCTATTTAAAATCTGTAGTAGAACAGTCCCATCAATCAAACAGGTCCTCAACTGCTCGGATGAGGCTTTTACTGGAAAATTTAAACTAGGAACAGTACTATTCATCCACTCCACCAATATCGCTCGCTGATTGGCTTGAGACGGAAAAAAGGGAAGGGAAAAGGAATAAGAAATTCTTCAGATGACTAAAAAACAACTGCAGATAAAAGGAAAATAAGATTTTCACTTACCTTCAATGTCTTTGTTATAAATTACAGTAGGGTCGAAAACTTCCGAACCACCAGATATCCTTGAGCTATTGACTCTCCTGTATTGAGCTATGAGGTGATCCGAGGCTGAATTCATCGTTTACCTTTGAAGTCGATTATCAAAGCATGGCGTATGTATAATTCCACACAAATTCCCAAAGCAATCCTGAAAAGTGGTTAAATACAGCAACCATGAGACTGATTTATCTAAATGATAAGGAAACACACAATAATGCATTAGAACTCTAGGCATTTTTCCTGAATAATGTGAAATTACTTTACAGGAACTTAAATAAACTGACAAAAGAAAAATCCCGTCAACCATGAGAAGAAATTGCAAATCTGCAATGCAATTTAATATCATCAAATCAAACAGAGTATTGCATAGGAGTTTTAGCTATAAGAACTAATATATGCAGACACTACGATAGCAGAGATTATTTCCACATTCAGGACTCATTTCAGCATTGGGAGAAAATTGGGAGAGTTAATATAGCAGGACAAGCTTCAGATTATGAATTTACTCATTAAAACTATACTCTAAGACCTCCAAGGAAATTGATTACCCGAGAAATTCACAACAAAACGAAGATATCAAATCCATGCAATATGAGCCAGAATCATCCCCCATTGAAAATCTTAGCTAAGAATTTGAAGCAGACATAAATACAAATCAGGATTGCTATAAAAAAGAAAAAAGAGGGGAAACAAACTGAATTACTTCATATATATAGGATGGATGAGCTAAAAGATCATGCTTTATACGGAACTAAAACAAACTGACAGCACAACGCAGGTAGATTCAATAAACAATTGACATGCAATGCGATCATCAAACAAGCAAACATCCAAATAATAGATTCACTAATAAAAAAGAAAAAGGAAAAGAAGCCACCTGATAGAGACATAGAGACGTGAAGGTAACAATGCACACGTTGTAGTTTAAGGAGACTTGCATGTAACTTGGTCATGTCACGAGACAACAAAAGTACAAGAATAAGTATTAAATTACATTAGATTTTCTTTGTTCTTTTTTCTTTCTTGATCGAACTTTCTCTTCATCTCCTTTTGTTTTGTTTATGTTAATCAAATGATTGTGATTCGCTTGGTATCCCAATGCAAATGAGACAGACAATGCGTAAAAAGAGGAGTGTGACTCTACCTATTCTTTTCGTGTGGTGTTCATTGAAATGTGGAGAGTGGTCTTTTCTGTTCAATGGCTTTCAATTTTTGAACATTTTTCTAAGTCTCTAATCTTTTGCTAATCAAAATCTTCTCTCAAAACTCTTACACCGCGGAACACTCAGAGCTCAATTCTTTGTACTTTGACCACTCAGCTAGCACTACTTGCTCTTCTTCCCACATCCCTATTTACTTGCATTTATTTTTCTTAATCGGTGAACAATTGATTATATAAGTCACGACAATAAAAGCTTGCTTTTATATTTTCAAAGTGTTTTAAAAAAAAATTCAAGTTTTTTTATTTTTTTCTTCATTTTAAATTATTTTTTTAGTGTTTTCATATTGATTTGATATGTTGACGTCAAAAATAAATTTTAAAAAATAAAAAAATATATATTATTTTAATTTATTTCTAAGCAAAAAACACTTTGAAAAGTAACATCTACTGTATTACCAAACACGATTTGACTCTTGATATCTCGACCAATCTACTTATTAGTAGAATCTTATTTATACTCAAAAGCCCTTACACAAACTTTTTATTTTTTAATAACTTTGTGATTTTATATAGGTAATTTAAGTTTAATTTTTTTTCTATTTATAACTTGTTTTGAAGACAATTGTTTAACATATTCTAATCCAATATAAAAATTTTATATATTTATTGGAGGCATGATCTCAACAATAAAGGATATACACTTACATTATTGTAAGGACCGATGCTTGCATTAGTCTTAGTGCAAATAATGCTTGCATGTTTTTATTCTAATTGGGTCACTTGATATATATATATTACTTTCCAATTTAATTTATTGGACTGCAAAGAACAATTCACAGTTGCTAGATTGAACGATGAAGCAGAATATTATGGCTTGAACATTAATGCAGCTAAAAGAACATGGCTTTCTTACTTTCTTCGAGAAGTTGGCATTCATTTGTCACATCTATATGTGATAATATTGTTGTAATTTTGTTTAAAATGATTGTTAATTGAAATATTTGACATCATATTAAAAATGGAGTACAATCATTTTTTACATTAAAGCTTTATTAAAATTTAATCTCTAACAGAAACTCTTTAATATAAAATATTAATATGATATAAACAAATTATATGTAAATAAAAAATTAATCTCAAAAAATCATTCGTTAATATACTTTGAAGAAATTCATAACCTTCTAGGATCTATTCCATATGGAAAAAAAAATAAGTGTTTTTAGTGGTTTATTTAGATAAATGTAAAAAGCTAAAATTGGACTCAATTAATTGCCCCAAGTTGCTAAGGGTTTAAGTTAATTTTGAACTTCTAGTTTATCTTTTTTATTGATGAATCTTATAGCCAAATATAGAATGCTATTTTCATCATATATATTTTTCTGAATTTATATCTTATAACACATATCTTTGGAGGGAGGTATTCCATGTAAAATTGATAAAAATCTGATTTTAGATTCTTTTATGCTAAGCTATTTTAGCATCTAATTTATATGCATGGATTGAGATAATCTAGCAACCTTTTAGAACTATCTCTATAAATCTTTATATCCAATATATAGGTTGTTTTTCCCAATTAATTTACGGAAAAATTCTTAGACAACCAAAACTTTACTAATGAAGTAAAGATATGTCGTTTCATAACAATAATATGTTATCTACAAAAAATATTAGAACAACGACACTACTCTCACTAATTTTTTGTAAACACAAGGTTTGTCTATATTTTTTTATAAAATCAAATCTATTAATTATACCATCAAAATAAAAAAAAAATGGTGTGAAGTGGGTTTTTAAAACCAAATTAAAAGAGAAAAGTGAGGTAGAAAAATGTACATTTAATAGTAAAGGGATACAAATAAGAATATGGTGTTGATTATAAAAAAGTGTTTAAACAAGTTGCAAGGTGTTTATAGACCAACCTCTAGGCTTTGTACAACAAGGCAAGGTGAAGAAGACTTCTATATTAAAAAAAAGAAACTTTATGGACTGAAACAAGCACCGCGAAGCCATATAGATGCATATTTTGTCAAACAATGCTTTCAAAAGTGTAGCATAATCAACAACTGTTATATTTTTAATGTCAAAAGAAATATGTTTTGGAAATGCTGAAAAGGTTTCATATGCTAAACTATAATCCAATTAGAACTTCAGCAAAGAAAGGATTAATAATGAGTAAAGATCCTAATGGCAAGAGAGTTGACAACACTTAGTTCAAGTAGATAGTAGCAAGCTGATATACCCAGCTTCAACAAAACTTGGCATCATGCTATGAGCATGATATACATGTCAATATCTGGAGAATTCTACTGAGATGCATCTAAGGGTAACTAAGAGAATCTTTTGTTACTTGAAGGGTATGTGATCCTTCATAAGAATGGAAGAAAAGTCAGGTTTTCTTGGTTTTACTAATAGTGATTATGTATGTGATTTTGATGATCATAAAAGGACTTCTAAGAATGGAGTTTTTTATCCACTGCTGTGAGTTTGTGGCAGCTGCTTCATGTTCTTGCTAATCAACTGCAATATTCAACAGTAATCTACTGTGACAATATTGTTTTAGCAATATTCAAGTTTCAGTTAGCAAACATATTAATATTAGATATCACAATTTTCTTATGATCAGATATATGCAAAAATGGTGAGATTGAGTTGATGTTTTGTAAGAGTGAAGATCAAGCGACTAATTAATCTCATGACAAATCCTCTAAAAACCTAGTGCTTGAGAAGCTAAAGCATGGTTGGAGCATGTTCTTCGTATAACATTGTTCAAGAGAGAATACTTACTTCCACATGCAGGAGTAATTAAATTTAATTAGAGCTCAATTCTAAACTATTTTCTACATAATTAAATCGATTTAAAAAGGAGGGTGTTAAAAAGCTATTTATATAATTTAGAGCTTAAAATCATAGTTTTATACATCAAACTTTTTACTTTGTAAAATCTTTACAATTTTCTTAAGAATTAGATGTTTTTCATGGCATGAATGATCGAGGTGCGAGTCAATTAAAAAAGAAAGTATAATTTTAAAACCTGGTTTGGCTTGGTGGGTTGATTTGGAGTTGGGACCGAACTGGATTGAAGAAAAAGCAGAGAAATAAAAAATTTGATGTGACCCGGCTGACCCGACAGGTTGACCCGGTGCCTAGCAAGACCCGGTTAAAAACTCAGTTGTAGCCCGTTGACTTTTATTTTTTTACTAAAACAATATCATTTTAAATTTTTATAAAAAAACAATTCAAACAATCCAAATAAAATTCAGAACTCGAATCGAACCAAATCGGGTCTACAAACTACGGAAGAAAGTAAATATTATTGTTAGTATTTTTTTTTTTTTTTTTGAATAAGCACGTGAGGGCATAGACTATCATCAAAAGCGGAGGCTGCGAGTCCTATTTAAATTTCTAATGGCGCCCACAGTTATGTATTTCCCATCTACCTCTTATAAATCCAGTGTACGGATTCCACTAAACCAGGAGTTGACAAACCAAACAAGGGCGGTTGCTTTCCTTTGTTTTTTCCTAAGACCCGCAACCACACTCTCACTGCCTTCGATGGCGCGTATCTTTCCAATAATTGTAGCAACCACACTCTCACTGCCTTCGATGGCGCGTATCTTTCCAATAATTGTAGCCTGTTCATCGTGGCGATTGAAATTAGCGCGTGGGATGTTTTATTAGATGCCTCGCCAGCACTGTTAGCAAGGGATGTGTTTCCACGTTTTGCTGCTCCCGGGCCGTTTCAGATTGTGGACCATTTTGCCTTTCCACAATATTTTTAATTTCATGCATCTCTATGCCTTAAATAGCCTTCTATTAATTTTTTTATAGCAAGGCGTATTAAATTAGTTTTTAAATAATTTTAAAAACGCCTTCCTATCTACTTGAATTTAATTAAAAAAATTAAGTATTAAAAAATATACATGAAAAATATTATAGATTTTTAATAGTTTAGATAATAAAAACTTACCTAAACCATTTATATATCTTTTAAAAAGTTCAAGAAACTCAAAGAAATAATAGAGTTTAAAGTGCTAAAAAATTTATGTTCTTTTCTAAAAACTTAAGGTTTGACACGAAGTAAGAGAAAAATTGAATTTTTATATGTTATTTAATTCATAATTTTTTCTTGCCAATAAAATGAACTATAAATTTTATTATACAAGGTACAAAATCTACTAGCTCGATTAAGATTTTGATACTTTCTTAATCTAATATCATAAACAATACTACAATTTATTAACGGTATTGCCTATTAAAAAGCGCGAGAAAAAACAAACTAGCTGAGAACCTAAATACATATATACCATATTAAAAAAGCATGTTTATCTTTCTATTTTTTTTTTAAAGAACAATGATAAAACTAATAATCATTATTACTGTTGTAACCCATTTTTGGGTCCCTCATAAATAAAATAAAATTAAAAAAAAACTGAACAGTGTCGTTTTGACACTGTTCCTCTTTCCGCGTGCTAGAGCCCAACGCCCCCTTAAAACAAGAAGCAATGACTGCATGTTGCTCCCAAAACTTAGAGCCCCACGCCCCCTGCTTGAAGATCTGGCCCGGTGTCCCCTACTCCCCATGCGTATGCTGCTGCCCCGCTCCCCCTTCACCTATAAATACTGTTATTAGCAGCTGCAACATGGGGGTTTTTTTTTGAGAGGAAGGGGGAAGAGTTTTTGAAAACGGGAGAGAGGGCTGGAAAACTAAAAGAGGAGGAAAGTTTTGAACGAAAGAAAATGGCAGTTAAAGGAGGAAAACAGAGGGGAAGAGAAGAACTGTAACCTCTCTCTCTACTCTCTCCCTCCACCGTTTGGAAGCATACCGCCACCTTCCTGACCACTGTGAGGCATCGTCGACTTCCTCCCAACACCACCAGATTCTCCCACACGATCCAGCAGCTTCTCTTAAGACCAGCCTTCCCCGAACTCAACAGCAGCAACAACACTAGGAGCCGCACCAGTGCTGCCAACACCCTCATCATCTCCTCCATCCCAGCAGCAGCAGCAACACCAGGAGAAGAGCACCAGCAACAACACTAGGAGGAAGAGCAGCAGAGGCAACACCAGGAGCCGCACCAACGCTGCCAACGCCATCATCATCTCCTCCATCCCAGCAGCAGCAGCAATACCAGTAGGAGGAGCAGCTGCAGTAACACGCCAACTGCACCAGCATGGCCAAACGCCACCACCATCCTACCTTAGTTCATCACCTTCCTCCCACCCGGCGCTGCTGCTTGAGGAAAAAGGGAGCGCCTGCCTCGCGAGCAGTAGGAGAAGAAGAAGAAAATAGCTGTTGTCATTGGACTTCCCAGCCACTGCCACCTTCACAACCACCGGGAGGCATCATTGGTTTCCTCTCCACCACCAGCACCTCCGCCAAGCCGCTGCAGAGAAGGAAAAACATGGTTGACAGAAGAAGCAAAGGAAACATGGGAGAACAGAGCTGAAGAAGAAAATAGCAGAGAAGAAAGGAAGAAAGGCCGACCACCCTCCCGGTCATCCTCCGGTCAGCAACAGCCAGCAGCACCGCCTTCAGAGCCACCACAGGTCAGCCCTCTGACCCTTATCTCTCTTTACTGTTCATCTTCTTGCATGCAGAACGTGCACGATGCACGTTCTACAAGCAAGGAAATAATTACCCGGTTACTGTGTGCACAGTAACCGGCTAATTAATTAACGGGTTACTGTTCACCTGCACTGTGTGTACAGTGAACAGTAACCAGTCAAGTGGTTTTGGGCTGAGCTGAGTCCAGCCCCGTAGAAAGTTGGCCCATTTTATTTTTGGGTTGATTTCGGCCCATTTTCCTTTTGGGCCGGGTCTGGCCCGTTCGGAAAATTTTCTTTAAAAGAATTATTTAAATATGTGATTTTCTGAAAGTTTGTTGATGCATTGTTTATCAATATCTGCTTGTATTTCTTATATGGTAAAGATACAAGTCCAGTATGAAAATACCCGGTTTTCGTCGAGACATCAAAAAAAATATAAAATATAAAATGTTTTGTTTTCCTGCATACGGCCAATACCCTAACATTGTTTTTATGTTTTTTTATATAAAAAACAAATATTTGAAGTTTTGAAAATGTGTTTTCGCATGGATTTTTTAAACACAACAAAAATCATTTTTCTTGCATTTCTGGATTTTACAACATGTTTGTAAAACTCCAAAGGATATTGGCCAATATTCCAAAAAATATAAAAATTTTATTTTGGGGAATTCATCTATTATTCACCGATAATGTTTGGATAAAGAAATCCTTAAAGGACAAATATCCAAAATATTATGGGGAATAATTTATTATTATTCACTGTTAATATTTGGATAAAGAAACCCGGAGTGGTAAATATCCAAAATAATTTTCTAGGAATAATAAATCCGCACAAATCCTTGAAAGAAGCCTTGATTATAATCGAGGTCATTTAAATTTTTTTACTCCACGGTTTACGAGATAAAAAAATAGGTTTTTAAAGCACCGTAGATTTCGTTTATCAGAACAGACTTATCCTAAAAAACTGATGGGATTAGAGAACATCAACACCATAACATTTTATCAGACAAATAAACAATGCAGCTTACCTTAGGTAGGGCGTATTTGGGGTGCTAATACCTTCCCTTTACGCAACCAGTCCCCAGGGCCGATCTCTGAGACCAGTTAGGGTTTCTAGTGACCAAAATACTAGGTGGCGACTCCCACACCATTTCTCACTGCTAAGAGACAAAGAATTCCTTGTCTCCCTATATTTACCAAATATATATATCCATACATTTGAGGGTGGACGATCATCGCGACGTCGCTCACGTGCAACAGAATGGCGACTCCACTGGGGACCTTGTGGACTAAGCTTTGTTTTTGTCTGATTTGTTTTTGTTTTCGTGTGTTTATTGTTAAATATAGAACTGTCTCATGCGTATATGCTTTAAATATTTTTACACATATTGTTCATGCATTATATAGAATTGTCTCATGCATCACATACTTGGATTATTGAGAGCACACACAAACTTTAAGTTAAGTGGGGGACTAGCAGCTTACTTTACGACTGTTAGTCAAGGTTTAAGTTTGTGTAAACCCCAACTCTTCACTGAGTGCTTAGACTGGTAATAGTTGGTACATGTGTCATCTCATTGCCTACAAGCCCCCATATTGCCTCCACGAGGGCAATCACTGGGACAACAATAGACCCCTTTTAGAGACCAAGTAGTAAACATATCCTATATCTCACATAAAGGAACTAGAACCTACCTTTAGGTTATATGCTCCATAATCTCTTTTGCATCAAAACAAGTCTAAACCTAAAGGTATTTTTCCAAGGACTTGTGAATGAAATGGCCATCATTACTAAATTTTCCATCATAGAATACGAAAAAAATTCTGAAATGTCACAATTGACTGAAGGAGACTGCCTTAGAAGCGATGCTAAGAAGTTGTCACCAATCAAGAACCTGAATTGCATTATGAATGAGGTGACCAAGTTAACGACTCACTTTCAGAATGTGGATGAGGATGCGTTTTTTAGGAAATATAGACGTTTGGTAGAAATCGCAAGGGTAGAAGTTTAAGCACAACTATGCGAGCCTTAGTTCATTTTTGGGATCCAGACTACTGGTGTTTTTATTTTGGAAACATAAACCTATGTCCCACTATGAAGGAATATAGGATGTTGACTGAGTTTCCAAACAATTTGTATAGGATTTATTTTCCTTTGAGATTTGACAAGATCACCCCCGAACTGTCAAAACTGCTCAGAATTGCCAACTTGGAAAAGTTTTTGGAAAAGAATGATACCGGTCTGAAGTGGAGGATGTTAGAAATTGAACTAAAAAAAAAGGTCAGGATCAGAAAGAGAGTATATTTGGCCTTGTGTTGTTCCCAGGCCAGACGAATGTAGTGAGTTTGGAGGCCGCTGCTGCTTATGTAGAGTATGAGAATACACAAATCAATCCAGTGGCTTTTTTTAATTTAGCTGAAACCATCGTGACACTTAACCATTGTAGGAAGACCGGAAAAGGAGCAATGAGATGCTGCATGCAGTTGTTGTATATCTAGATGGTTAGCCACATCGAAACAAAAAGGTCTGTCTTTAATAATTTTTCGTGGTTCACCTAAAGACCCCTGAAGTTGGTAGAAGAAAAGAATGGGAAGATCTAGACAACCAGGTTTGGGTTGACAAAGTAGAAGGTTTGCTTAATAGTGATTTCAGTGGAGAGCCCCGTGGGTCACTGTAGTGGATGTCTTAGTGAGTTGTGGGCAAAGACGCTGGGTGCTTTTGGTAAGGATCACAAGTTATGTAATAATAATAAAAAAAACATTAAATATCTTTAGCATCACCTAATTAAAATACAAATAAAGAGATAGTATAAAAATAACATTTAATGCAATGATATTATCTAATAATGTCATCTTTTTTATTATTTTAATGCAATGATATCATAAAAATAACATTAATCCACGCATATAATTTTATACAACACCAATTAGATTTATTGTCAAGAGTTTTTGGTATGATTTGTTTATAGTTAATTTTTTTACAACATATATTCTTACCTTTCAAAATTGTTATATATCTTATTTTATCATATCCTTATATTGAAAAAAACAATTATATGTGTAATAAATATCTTTTAGAATTTTTGTTTTGTTTTAGTTTTAGAGGAAATCCATCACTTCATCCTAGTGTATGTTTTTTATTTTAACGATAAGGGGTATCATCAAGTCAATTTACACAATAACCTAGACTAATTATTTTTTTAAATAATTTTAAAGGCTTACATTTTCAACATTGACATGGTGTATGTTATACATGTGCGATGTCGCGGTGATTGTTATCTTAAATAGAGTTCTCGGGTGCGGGTGAAAAGAACAGGAAATTTTTATTTTTTTATCAATTAAAAAGATTTGAAATTGCCACCTACTATTTTGATCACTAGAAACTCTAACTAGTATTCAAAGTCTAGATAAGGGGACTAGTTATGTATAGGGAGGACATATCACCCTTAGTACACTCTACATAAGATAAGGTATCTGATCAATCTGAGTCATGGAAGCCAAAGTTGCCTAGAAACTCAACAAAATAATAAAAGTTTGAAATGCTAAAAAGTTTATGTTTTTTTCTAAAAGCTTAAGGTTTGACAAAGTAAGAGCGACATTGAAAGTTTATATGCTACTTAATTAATATTTTTTTCTTGCCAATAAAATAAACTATAAATTTTATTATATAGGGTACAAAATCTACTAGCTCGATTAAGATTTTGATACTTTTTGAATCCAATATTGTAAACAATACTACAATTTATTGACAACATTACCTGCTAAGAAGCGCACAAGACAAAAAAAAACTAGCTGAGAAACTAAATAAATGTATATTGTATTAAAAAAACCTTGTTTATCTTTTTATTTTTTTTAACAAAAAAAAAAAACAATGATAAAACTAATGATCATTATTACAATTTCAAAAACCATATTATTTTAATTTTAAAGATTTTGGAAAATCACAAGACAAAAATTAAAAAAAAACAAGTTTTATATTTTTTTTTAGTATTTTGAAAACAAAAATAAAAACGAGAATTATAAATGAAACTAGTAGTCCATTATCTTATAAGTTTTTATTTTCTATTTTCGTTCCCATGTTTGATATCATTATACAATTTATTCATGGATATCATATATTTCCACATCATCAATATTAAAAAAACATTAAATATCTTTAATATCACCTAATTAAAAAACAAATAAAGAGATTGTATAAAAATATCGTATGTTGTCTAATAATATCATTTTTTTATTATTATTTTATTAAATTCAGTGAAGTTCATGAGATAGGATGCAAAATTAATTATGATCAATTTATCGTTTCAATATTAAAAATAAATATTACATTGAAATTTGTTTAAAAAGCTAAAATATATTAGTTATTCAAGTTGCTTTAAATATGCTAAATGATTGAGTCACATTAAAATAATTTTTTTAAAATTTAAATTTAATAATATTATCAAAAAGTTTGACGTGGCTTGAACATTCTTTTTTTTACATTAAAAAAAATGTTTTGGCCTAACTTACCATGGAGTGAGAGGTTATTATCTATTTATTTATATGAACAAGTTAATAATTAATTATTTATAGATTCATGTAATGACTTTTTTTATTTATGACAATAAATATTTCTAACTATAAATTAATTTTATGTTAGTTGAAACTAAATTATTGTTTAAAACACAGACTATGTTCATTGAGCTCATATATATATATATATATATATATATATATATATATATATTCAGATGGTTAAATTATTCTGGATAATAATTTGAAAATTTGAATTGAATGAATAAAAAATTAAGAAAATCATCTTATTTGACTAGCAGGACAATCCGCCAGAGCTGGTTTTTCTACGAGACGTTTGATTCCCGAACAACAACGTGTTACAAGAGAATACTGTAACGAGGGGCAAGATCGTAAAAGGAAACCCAGAGAGCTGGAGCGATATCAGAGGCTTTTTCCCAAGTAAGAAAACCAGGTTTCCAAGATTCTGTTTTCTCTCCAACACCATGAATAGGATTTTTGCCTGTTTTCTTGGAAACCGCTGCGCCTCAACGACTTCTGTACGAAATACCACACGCCTTCCCATGATTATAAGATGCCCTTTTCAGCCCTTTCTTTTTCATCACTCCCACATAGAATTATCCTTCTTCTTATCGGATTTCTCAATTCATCTCCTTCACTCTCTCGTCATTTCTCAATTTCTTTCCGAACTGAGTACACCATGCGGATGAGTTGTAATGGTTGCAGAATCCTTCGCAAGGGCTGTGGTGATAATTGTAGTATAAAACCTTGCCTTCAATGGATCGAAACTCCCGATTCCCAAGCCAATGCCACCCTCTTCCTCGCTAAATTCTACGGTCGTGCTGGACTCATGAACCTCATCAATGCTTGCCCTCAGCATCTCCGTCCAGGTAACCATCAATTCCATATCGCTCTTTCCTTTTTTTTTTTTTTTTGAATCTCGGAGATGCCCTTTTTTGAACAATAATTAATTAGCGATTCTAATTGCTATTACAGATACGTTTAAGTCCTTATTATACGAGGCATGTGGGCGGATTGTGAATCCAGTTTCGGGATCAGTCGGGTTGTTAAGCGCCGGGTCATGGCAGCAATGTCAAGCCGCCGTGGAAGCCGTTCTGAAAGGCGAGCCGATCACTCAAATTGCATCAACTGATCAGCTTACACTAGGCGCCTCTGATACGCGCCACGTGTCAAGAGAGGAGGACTGGTCTGCATCTGATCAGCCCCGTAAAGTCAAGTCCAAGCGTCAATTCAATCGATCAACTTCAAAGCGGAAGTCGAGCAGGACTGAGGCTGAGCACACATGTTTCGAGTTCATGATTGGATTTGATGGATTGCGGTCAGTGAGTCCTGACTCTGTGTTGAGTTGGCGTCCTAGTTTGGGGTCTGACAATGAGGAAACTGACAGTATGGGGTCTGTGGAGACTGTAGAGGCTTCTAAGCTTGATGAGCCAGCCGAAGGAAGTGGTTTGGATTTAGACTTGACCTTGGGTCATTATTGATCAAGAACAAGGGGATTCAAGGCGATGATTCCTAACTATGATGGCTCGGGAGGTCGACACAGTTTTTTTTTTTTGGTGGGGGGTAAATACTGAAAGACCGGTTGCTCACGGATGATGCATTAAAGCGTACAAAAAAAAAAAAGCTAGCTATAATATTAATTAGTTCGAGAAATCATTACACAAGTAGTTAATGATTGGTTCATGTGGTTGAAGAATTGATAGTGGGTTGTGCAGGGATATATTGATTGGTTTGATTTGCAATGTCACATGGAACAAAATTGATTGTGAAATATCCATATTATTACAATGTATGAACCAAAATCCTTTCTCAAAAAATAAAATTAAAGCCGTTTTACACTAGTTAATTCTAAAAAATAGCGTTTTATTTATTTTTATATACACACACACACTACCTATATGAGTCCAAATTGAGAAAGAAAATTATGGTTAAGTCCATGGAATCCATGGGTATTGTAATGGAAACAAAAAATCAATGTTAAAAAATTAAACAAAAAAAATAATTAAAAAAATGATGTCAACCTTGTGTTACCCCATGTTACATATTAAATGATAAAATAAAATAATTAATCACACAAAAATAATAATTAAAAGTGAAAAAAAAATGCGAGCCCACTCGGGTTAACTTGGTTAACCCACGGGTCAAGTCATAAAATAAAAATAACTTTATAAAAAAACAAAAAAAAACCATAAAGCCTAATTTGAAAAAAAAATACGTTGAGTTGTGAAATTGAAAACAAAAATACAAAAACAATATGAACCCGTGACTTAGGTTATTTGATTGGAAGAACCAAATCTAGAAAAATCAAGAAGTTCAAAATTCAATAAATCAAATGTCAAATGATGAAATTGAAAACAAAAAATCAATAAAAAAATATTCAAAAGAAAAAATAGCAATTAAAAGAATAAAGATTAAATTTGAGAAAATAAACAAATTGAAGGATGTATAATTTGTATTGAAGGGCTAAATTGAAAGGAAAAATATATTTCACAAAAGAATTAAAGAAAAGAGAAAAAAATAATCCGTACATCACAGCTCAACATGCATTGCCATTGGAGGAAGAGGACGTTGTGGGCAATCGACTGACATGACAAAAGAAAACTTTTTACAACCGGATAACGCTTCATGTGTCGCAAAAACTCTGAGGAACCTTCCATGCGCCTGACATGTTTGAATTTTTAATAATTTTTTAATTATTGTAGAGATCAATTTACCCCTCTTCCATTCTATTATTATGAAAAAACCCATATAAAAATACAAAAAATCCTTAAAAAAACTAAATTAATCATGAAATTGAGGGTAATTTAGTAAATTAAATGTGCTATGAATTTTTTATTCTTTAAATTATTGTAAAGACTATTTTATCCCTCTACCCCATTTGATTATAACAAATATATATATATATATATATATATATGGAAATACAAAAATACCCCTAAAAAAACTTGAAAGACTTTGTACCCCTAATAAAAACAAAAATGGCAAATGAATCACATGAAAAGACTATTTTATTGGGTTTCTCAAAACACATACACACAACGAAAATGATAAAAATATTTTAGGAGTTTCAAGTGATACAATCCATACAAGGGTTGAACAATCAAATTTGAATTTTAGCGTAATGTTACCTATTGTCCAGTTTTAGGCTATCGAACATAACTTTCAATTCGACCATTGAACTAGGCTGAAAATTTGACCCCATGAAGAACAATGCATAAAATTTAAGCTCAATCCAATGACTGAATTGAGAGTAAGAGTTATGCTCGATAATGTAAAAAATAAATGATAGGTAACATTACGCTAAAATCCAAATTTCATTGTTCAACTCTTACATAGATCGTATCACCAAGATTCTCATTAGACAGATCTAATGTTTTTCATGGTTTATACGAAGACTACCTAAATATTAGATGTTCTTTTCGATATTGAGAAATTGCTTCAAAGTTAGGTTGTCGCAAACCACAAGTTGTTCAAGTGTTTGGCTTCTAATGATAATTCACATAAACCACCAATAAGAAATCTTTTAAACCCTTTTATGATAGATAGATTGTTATACCTTTGAGTACTAGCTCTTTTATTTTGTATTTAGGTGCTTCTGTATTGTACTGTATTGTTGTACTATCATGTATAGAAAATAAAATGCATAGTATTCTATTTATAGGGAAACCTAAAAACTCTATAAATGATAAAATAACAATTTGTCCACTAAATAATATCACATATATTATTTTAGGATAATTTTATAAATTTATTTGATTAATTCCTTACTTGATTTGTAATCCTATATATTAATTATATTTCAGTCCTCAATTTCTATAATTTATTTACAATCAAGTCATTTGATTAATAATTCCATTTTAATTTTTGACCAATGATTTTTATGTATGTGACCCATTAGGTTCCTAATAAGTTGGTTCAAATATAAATCATAATCCTAAATAAAATATGATTAAATAAATTAAACAATTTAATTTATTATCAATTCTATAATTAATTGTTTTATATTTAAAGATCAAGTACAATATCTAACAACCTGTTATGAACCCCCAAATACTTATGAAGTCATATGTGGTTTGACTTAACTTTTCAATGACCAATTTCTTAATGTAATCATTATCCCTTCATCAAGAAAGTTCTAATTTAGATATTGTACATAGAGTATGTCTACTTTATTAGATCATTTTTGTTCTCAAAACTATAATAATTGATTATTTGAATAAGATTTAAAACTCTTTTTAAATCTCATTTCACCTTGGCCAATGATTTTCACAATTAATACTATTTGAGAACAAATGAAATATTTTCTATAATTTACCTAGGGTAATGAATCCTCTCTTGATTAATCAAATATCTTCATATAATTTATGTTATATCCAATATCTTTTTTTTTGTTATACTTGATTAGGACAACATGTGGTCAGTATCAAAGCATAACACTCCCTATATAAGATAACTTAATGGTTTCAAGTTTAAAGATCACATATATAACTATCATGTGAGCTTTTTCATAGATATAAGTAATAACTTCATATGAAATTTTCTTGCAGGTTAGTTCAGTGTATATGTCATCTGACAAACACCTGCATATTAGTTCTAAGTATTCTTTATACCTTAGTTTATGAAAACAATTGCTTCATTTCATAAAAAAAGGAACATAATATGCACTGATCTGAACAGTTCTAATTAATTTCTAATTTTAATAAAACATTGACCATTAACATTTAGAAATAATGCTTTGATTTAATAAAAATATTATAATTATAACAACTTTATAATTTCCCGAGCAAAACATTTTTGTTCAATGAAATTTATCTTTACTCTAAATTCATTAATCAAACATTAGATTTATTAATAAAATATAATCAAATATTAAAGATAAAAAAATCTTTTATTAATAATAAATGTGTTTTATATGAATAAAATTAGCACTACATGTAACTAATCAATTGACTAAAAAATATATTCACTAAGACATTTTATCCCTAAACTTAGTCTTCTTGGTTAATTTGATGAAGGGCAAAAATATCAATTCACTATTACAATCCGCAATAAACTCTCTCTATCGCTACACTAATTTTTCTGTGCCCTATATATTTTTGGTAAATACACACACATAATCTGATTACATAAGTTTACGACTACAATTTGTGTCTTTGGCCCCTTTGTTTATTACTTTAGGCTATGTTTAACATTGCGGTCCAACTACGTATTTTGAGAATTTTTGAAATTATTTTTAGCTCCAAATTAATTTTTTTTATATATTTTTGGATCATTTGGTTATTGCTTTAGGCCCTGTTTGGCATTGTGGTCCCACTATGTGTTTTGAGAATTTTTGAAATTATTTTTAACTTCAAATTAATATATATATATATATATATATATATTGTTTTTATATGTTCGATGAATAAAATTTAAAAAATAAAAAATATTATTTAATATATTTCTAAGTAAAAAAATCTTAAAAAACAAACCTTTATCAATATCTCAGATAAAAACTTATTTTAAAAACTCATTTTAGATTTTGCGCACATTAAAAATGGAGGGTTGATGCCTTGATAGTTTGCTTCATTCACGCACTCTTAATTCTTTACTGTATTTTTCTTTATATAATTTTTTTTAATGAATTTGGTTTCTTTGTATTGGTTATATTTTTTTTTAGTTTAACGTGGGTGTCCGGACCAGCTTGCGCGCATCTCTACTAATCCCACGGGCCCTGAAGTTAACGACCATGTAAGCCTTCAGTGGCTATCATATGAGCAACCACATGACTCGAACCTGAAACCACAGAGGAAACAAACCTCTTGATTCTAAATTTTTACCACTGGATCACTACCTAGATGGTTATATTTATTTGTATTCATTGTTATCCATGTTGTTGGTAATTGATCAGACGACGCTGACAATTGGCTTATCAATACAAGGAAATGTGATGACATGATCGACTTATTAAAGACATGAGTGGTCAATTTCTAATACTTTTAGGAAAATTAAATAGAATGGGAAGAGTTAGACACAAAATGTGATCAAGATTTTTGTTGTATTTTTTTATATTAAATTATTGATTAAAAAAATAATAAAAATAATAAAAATTAAAGTACATTTAAAAAGAGTAAAAATTTAGAAGACATCTAGAATTATATTACGACAGCATTGATATTTTTAAAGAAAAAATATTTTATCTGTATAAGGATAATTTTGCATATAAATACACTTAGACACAAAATGTGATCAAGATTTTTGTTGTATTTTTTTATATTAAATTATTGATTAAAAAAATAATAAAAATAATAAAAATTAAAGTACATTTAAAAAGAGTAAAAATTTAGAAGACATCTAGAATTATATTACGACAGCATTGATATTTTTAAAGAAAAAATATTTTATCTGTATAAGGATAATTTTGCATATAAATACACTTGTTTTTTAAGATACAATAATTCCTTAAAAGTTTTAGAAATAATAAAAATTTATCATACCTTTTCATCACTTTTTCACTTTTTTACTCATTTGAGTTAATAAAACATAAGAAAACAAGTATAGTAAACTTTAACAAGAACATATATAAAAAAGAAATGTTTTAAATTATACATAGAGATATATATGAGAGACTAAATAAAATGAAAATATTTTTAAAATTTTATGATGGTGAGAATATCATTTTTTTTCCATCTTAAATACATTTCATTAATAAATGAGAAATTTAATAGTGTTAAGAGAGGAGAAATTTTATAATACTTAGAGAATAATTAGTGGCATTCTATTAGTTACTTTTTAGGTCTATATTTTTTAAAATAACTATAAGTAAGAGAAAGAAATCCTATATGAAAATATTTTTATCACTTTTAATGGGTCATAAATTTTATTCTCTCTCTACTTATAACTATCTTTTCATTTAAAGGTGGATCCAGGAAGTAACAATATATAGTCCTCCTAAATAACCTTAATGGGTTCTTATTGGGATTCAAACCAATATGTCCAAGCTAATAATCAGCTAACACAAACCTAATGCTTAAAACAACCCTAAAACATTGATTTTGGGCCAAACTAAACACACAATCCCTAAACTAAATGTAAATATCCAAATAATAAAATAAAATAAAAAAATAAAACCTTAAAATAGTTCAAATTAATACAAAAAATAATTCATCCCAAAAGTAATTTGCCATTAAATACTTCAGCCCTCCTTTTGTTACTTATGTAGGATAAATAAATAATCTTTCTAAAATTTTTTTTAGGAATATTATGAAATTTTTGCCACATTTGAAAGTTATATTGTTGTCTATTAAAGATCATTGTAGAACAAGAAAACTCTAAAAAAATAAGCTGCTGAACATCCTTGTATTATGAGGAAAAGAATCCTCTCCAAATATGAAATCCACAAGTCCAAAGACAACAAATAACAAAATCCATATTGCATTTGTTGACTTGTATCGCAAGAATTTCTTGAACTCCGATTGACCTGAAATATTAATATAATATAGAACAATATGTTTGGAAACTCCTAGTAAAACTGCACCTCAATCCAATAATTGAATTGAAAGTTATACTTAATAGTGTAAAACTGAATAATAGATATAATTATGCTAGAATCTAAATTTTATTATTTAACTTTTTAAATTGTATCATGATTTCTCCTTTCCAATCACTTATGCATCACGAGTTTACCTAATGAAAAATAGAGTTTATTTTTTAGGTTCAAAGAAAATGAGATGAGACTAAGACAAAGAGATAATTCAATATGTGTTAGTAGTTTAACCAATTTTTATAACTCATTAGGAAAAATACATTTTATTTATTTTTTTAAAATTTATTTTATTTATTAATTAAAAAATTAAACCATTAAGAACAAATGTCAACATCATAGTAATTTAAAAACGTGTTTACCCTAAAAGATATAACACAATCATGTAATACAAAGATAATATGAATATAGAAAATAATAAAAGTAGTCTTTAAAACAAAAGTAAAATTATTAGCTCATTCAATAAAAATACCCTTATATATTTACATGACAACATATTTTCTATTTATTAATTTTTTGATGTGAAATTTTTGGCTTTATAGATATATCTAATCAATGTATTATTCCGGAAAATGTATAATGAAAATATATATATATATATATATATATATATATATATTAATTAAAAAATCATTTAAAGAGATTTTCTCCCACAAAAAAAATGAAGTGAAGGATGTATGTAAAATTAAATTGTTAATGAGACTAGCTAAACTAACATGACTATCCCCTCATGGTTTAACTTCGAAACCTCTTGTTTGTAAATAAAAAAAATACAAAATTCAAAATTAAGTTTATTTTTATAAACAAAGCCATAGACGGATAGATTGGTAAAGGACATTTTGCGGGGCCTAGAATGCAACCCAAGCCCAACAGCAAGGCCCAAACCCCAAACTCAAAAGTAAGTTAAGGCAAGCCATTCCACTTCACCAGTGCAAAACAGAGCACAGAGAACAGTGACAGCAGAGAGAAGAAATGGGGAGGAAGAAGGGAGTAGCAGAGTTCGAGGAGTCGCCTCCAGATGACTTTGATCCATCGAATCCATACAAGGACCCAGTGGTTATGCTGGAAATGAGAGAGCATATTGTTCGAGAGAAATGGATTGATATAGAGAAAGCCAAGATCCTGAGAGAGAGACTTCGATGGTGTTATCGCATTGAAGGAATTAATCATCTCCAGAAGTGCCGCCATCTTGTCCAACAGTATCTTGACTCCACTCGTGGGATCGGGTGGGGCAAGGACCAACGCCCTCCTTGTCTCCACGGTATTATCTAGGAATTATTTGCTTCTTGTGTTTTGTTAGTTTGGAATGATCTTTTTTTGGAGGAAATGAGTGATTTTGTTTTCTGGTTTTAATTTATTGATGGGTTTCGTGAATTAGGTCCTAAGGTGGAGGCAACAGCTGAGTCTGAATGAATCCTTTTCAGTATTTCACCTGCCTGGTTTCATATTAAGGTATGCTTGCATGTCTAATTTGCTTCTTTTTTTTTCTCTTTAATGTGTACTATCATTGAGTTTTTTTGTGAAAAGTGATTATTTGTTTCAGTTTGTACAGGGGGGTTTCTACTTTCAAGTCATAATTAGGGCTTATTTTTTTGGAAAATTGTGGGCCTATTTTGTCTGCTTTTATTTGACCTTCATATTAATTTCTTCAAGGTCTGATAGATTATTGTGTTTTCTGTTAAGTGGATCGGTTTATAAGTCGGTATGTAGTAAAGGTCAATGATCAATCGAATCAGGTTTTGGGTTGATTATCCGGCTTTTCGAAATATAAGATGGCATGAAGCATGAGGTAATACAATGCTAATTTTCATTGATATTTTTCCCTGTTATAGTGGTTCACAGGTCCTTGATGATATTAAGTCGTGGTAAGCTGGTTCTGAAGTAGTTTGGCTAACCTGATAATAGGAATTGATTATCAATGAATAGACCCAACTTTGGCTGGTGGAGAATTTTGAAGGGAAATCAAAGAGACACATAATGTGGGAATGTAAAGTCTGAGATACAGGCAGGGTGTTTTATTAGGAAAGAAAAATGGATTGCTTCTTCTCTAAAGTCTTGGGGGGACAGGCCATTTATATGCTGAAATTTATCTCTTGTTGGAAATGAAGGGAAAATCAGTTACGGTTGTCTAGGTTTTCACAGAGAGGAGAGGCATGCATTGTGTTGCCGAGGGTATCTGACAAGCTAAACTACTGTCTTGAGTATTACCATAATTTAACATAATATCTTAATTAGGCTTGCTGTTTATTTTTAACTAGATTATTATTTGTAATGAGCTTAGTGATAAAACATCTATATTTTTCTGAATTTTATCATAATTTAACATAATATCTTGCATAGGCTTACTGTTTATTTTTAACTAGATTATTATTTGTAATGAGCTTAGCGATAAAACATCTATATTTTGCTGGCTTTACTGTTTGGGGTTTTTATTTTACTGCATGTGGCAGGATTTCTAACTTCGTCTGGTTGTTTGGATCTTGATGAATTTTGATTGAATAAGATCTGATTGCTCAAAATGCTTAACAGATTAGTGTCGTGTTTATGGTGAAGTAGAATGGTTTTGCAGAGATTTAATTTTTGTTGACAAGGATGCAGTGTACATAGATCACACAGGTGTGCTTCAAAAGGAAGGGTGGAATTTTTTTAAGATTGGAGTAAGGAAATATATTACAAAAGGATAGGTGATCTTGTTTGAATGGGAAGTGATCTACGCATTATCTATTAAAAAAAGATAATTGAAATGTATGTGTTAATCCCATTGTGATGAACAAGGATTTGATAATATATCCACTGGTTTTAGATGATGGTGGCTTGGTTGAGTTGTTGATTTTGTGACTTCTTGAATGTTTGCACTGCTAATGATGCTGGACAGCTTTGGGCGCTGTTCTTAATCTGAGTTCCAGAGACTGTTCTGGCTGTTTAGTGCTGTGAACATTGACGTGAACAGTGTTTTAAGGGGTAGTAGGTTGTGTTTTGACGGTTAGTGGCTTTAAGATTGATTTGTACGAAGGTAGTGATGGTAAGGGCTGGGGGTAATTGTAAAAACTACCAGAGCCACACTAGTCTGGAGTCATACCTAGGGGACAGAAAGCCTAAGCTTAATACCTAAGGTTCTTAGGAATCACACCTAAGAGAAGATTCAAGCAATTAAAAGCAAAGTCGTTGAATTTTATTCATAAACTGATTCTTGAAAGTAATGCATTGCATACCTCTATATAGAGTTTCTAATAGTCTAAGAAGGACTTGCATTCCTATATAAGAAAATACTAATAGTCCATAAAAAACATAATAAAGCTAAATACTTTAGCACTAATAAAATACTAAATAGGAAATAAAAGCTAGGACTAGATAACTTTCCAGATTTTCCAAAATATGGAAATCACAGTCATACCCTGGTATATGGAAATCATAACAAGATACAATAATCTAGCTTCTTTTGTCATCCGCATCATAAAATTCTCTTAGAACAAGAGATGAAGTTTGAGTTTTTGGATTTTGCAAGAAATAGGCATGGATCTTGTGCAAACCAAGGAGTGTTGTTGCAGCTGATATTGACAAATAACTACTTTATACCATGGCAATATGCCCAATATTTTTGGTGGTTGTTGCAGAGTTTCCACCTGTTTCGAACACTGCAAAGACATTGTGGCCACTAAATCTTTTGTACATGTTAAAGTGGGTCACCAAATCAATTTAACAAGGACTGGAGTTATTTTTGCTTCAAGTTTCTTATAGGTAATCTACTAGGAGTTGCCACTGGCTTTGAAAAAGTACAAAAAATGGAAGGTGATAATGGCCTTATTAAAGCAAAAGAGGGAAAGGAATGGTATTCAAAAGAGAGGAAAGGTGATACTCAATTAGAGTTTTTATGCTTGGTGGTTGAATAGCCAACTGTTTAGTTTTACATTGTTTTTAGGCTGGAAGCTTATCAGAATAAATGCAAGGAGCTGTGACCTCTTTGGCCAAGGCAGGAAAATAGATATTTGGACGTTGTGGATAGAAGCAGGATGAAGTATTTACATCATCAATATACTGGGTACTTTGGTCAACATAAGTTTATAAATTTCATTGATTATTTACTATTTTGTATGTAGTGCTAGAATTACAGCTCTGTTTAACATTTTTTGAGTTAAGAGCTAGAATCATAGTTGGAAGATTTGTGTATTCACCTCCTTATCTCGTGCATAGAACCTTCACATGGCCTTTAATATATGTTCTCTTTTATTTATTTTTGTTTTTTGTTTTAAGGAGTGGGGGGTTGTTGGGATGGGGAGGTGCAAAATGAGAACCGCTACAATGTTAGTTGAACTGCCTTTCTAGCTTCATAGTATTGGTTTTAACCTATGGTCTCTCTCGAGGGATTGCTTCTGTAATTATATTTTGTTTATGTTAGGAGTGGTGGTGTGGCCATTGACTCATGAAAAGAATCTAGCACAAATCTTCAAGTAAGGCATGGACAGAACATGTAGACAATCTCCTGAGATTGTAGCCAGCGCAATTGACTTCTGCATAACTATATCTAATTTGAGGCGGAGTTTGATCGAGAATTATTGGATAAGCGCTGGCATATCAGTTGATTGTTTGACAAAGATCACATTGCCATAGGATAGGAGTCATCACCTGTGGCATCCAAATCTCATCACTTGGAAATTTTAGTTGATTGGACACCCTACAAGAACCCAATTTCATGTGCTCAACTTTGTTTGCTTATTTATGATGTGAAAACAAAGTTAGTGATAGGTGATGAAAAAAAACGTATGGTGGTGATTGATATTTAATTGGCTTGAAGTTTTTATTTTGTATACTTTTTCTAGATTTTATTAGTCATACAATTCAGTGGTTAAAGTAGGTTCCATAAGACTATACATAATGGAGTTATGTTTTCTTATGGTTTAATTTCCTGCTCACAACCAGGATCTCTTCTCTCCTTTTCTTTTGGTGCTTTAAAATTTAGTTAGGAATTAAAGTTGTGCTCTGCTTGTTATATTGATTGATCCAATAAATTGAGTTTTCAGAGAATTTGTACTAGCTTGAGGGTAATCGATAGTTGAGATTTTAAATTCATTATGAGGATAAATTGCTGTGAGGATAAATTGCTGTAGCAATTTTCAGTGGGGTCATGGGTTTCTGCAACGTTATTGAACTAAATAAAGAATAACCTCAATGATAGTGTATGATATACTGGTAGATGGGGTGGGTGGGGTTGGGTTAAGCATAACGTTTAAAATAAGATAGATTGAATTTGAGCTTGTTGATGTGAAGTGGAGTTAGAAGGGATTCTAGTTATTTTGGACTTTATGTAAAAGCAGTGTAAAGAATCAAGAATCAAAGATTCTTAATTCTGATCAGAGGTCAACTAGTACAGTTAATAGTGTTACTGGTGCCGCTTCCTCCTGTTTTTGTTTTTTTGTTTTCTCACTAAGGAATTTGATTCCGCATGATATTATTTTCACTTGATAAATCTGTCTATTCTTTAGTTATCTGTTAGGGTCACTTTCTTCTTGTTATTTCTGTCATTTTAGGAGGAAGTAGCTGCCTCAAATGAGAAATTCATCAATAATTTGCTGGTTTAGTTATAGAAATGAAATTCACGATTAGTCTACAATTCTACATACACATTGTACTGAATATGGAAAGTGCTTGCTTACCATGATGCTTGCAGATTTTCTTTTATTCTTGTATCCATGATGTTTCTATGCATCGGAATTAAGATATATTCACAAGTAACAGTAGGATAAATAAGCTCTTTTCCTTCTTGCAGGTGACTGATTCTGTGAGCAGGTTGATAACAGAAGTGGAGGGAATTCGGGCCTCTATGTTGTTTTAATGCGTGACTGTTTTTCTTTATTTGACTCTTTATCATCCAGAGTTTTTTTTTATTACCTTCCCTGTAATGTGCGGAGGTCAGATGTGGCTTTGGCTTTCACCTTCCATTCCTTTAATTGTTAGCATCAAAATACTGCAGATGATTCAGGATCAATGAATGAAAGTAACTCATATAATGCAATAAATTTTCCTGTCATTGCTTGCTTTTGTTTAATTATGTGATGGATTATGACTTTTTGTTGCGAAGTTGCTGTTTAATTATGTGATGGATTATGACTTTTTGAGTACGATGGACCAGAATGACGTTGGATTTTTCTGTCATTGGGAAATGGAAGGGCCCTCTCGAGATCCAAGCTTTCACACCTTTGTCAAATATTGGATTGAAATGTAGTTTTATTCTGTTACACAGCATTACTGGATAACAATTCATAGGCGGCGGCAAGGTGGTGCCCATGGCATTGGCCAAGATTGC
The DNA here is from genome assembly GCF_951802175.1 of Populus nigra. NCBI lineage: Eukaryota > Viridiplantae > Streptophyta > Magnoliopsida > Malpighiales > Salicaceae > Populus > Populus nigra. The sequence goes on from NC_084869.1 coordinate 4,828,202, forward strand.
AACAGATGTTTTTGTTTCTTATACTGAATTTCTAACTTCCAAAAAGCAGGAAATTGGTGCGTGCTCAGTCCATGTGCTGCACCCGCTGCTGGGGGAGGCGACATTTACAATCTAAAAGTTTAACCACATTCTTATTGTTCGCAAGTTTTGATACTAAAATAAGAAATGAAAGTGAATGGAATGTGGTTAAACATGTAAATATCACTTCCCGTGTTGCCACTCAATTATGGTTTTTTTTTTCCCGAACAAACAAACACCTAATTCTAGGGTAATCATCTTGATTTTTGGATTTTGTATGCGTGTTGAAGTCTTTTTGTTGGTGTGCTTCTAGGTGTTTTTGTTCTCTTTGATCTTGTGTTTTCAGGGAGTTTTTGAAAATCCTTTAATCAATCTTCGAAATTAAATTGATGTAAAGTTTCTATTATTTTATTTTATACTAATAAGCGTAACTTTCAATTAATTAAATTAAAATTTTACTAGAAATTTTCTGAAATATTATTTTATATTAGGCTAAAATTTCAAATCAATTAAAATTTAGAAATGCATCATGATATGGGTTAGAAGATGCTATACAAGTTTTGTCATTTGTTATCTTTAGACTTGTTGTTTTATTTGAAAAAGATTTTTTTTCTAATCCAACAAGGGTATTTATCAATTTATTTTGAGAAATTTCCTTGTCTTACAACGAGGATTAATATGGGCAACAACCTTCATTATTTGGAGAATATTTAAAGCTATAATTAAATTGTCCTAGCTAAGGAATGGAACAAAAGAGCAGTAATAGCAATTTCATATATGATTCCCCTAGCTTATATGAGATTTTTAAAAGCAACAATTATTATCTAAGTTTCTCTAGGATATAATTTCATATATAAACTTATTGAGCAAGGAAATGATATTATCTTAGGTTATTTTATTCCTATATATATGATAACTTGGTATAAGGGTCAAACTTGTTTATTTTTATTGTTTTAATAGTTTTTGGGTTTATTTAATTTATTTTGAGTTTAATTGTAAGCGGGTCTATATTAACCCATAAGCTTTTGGTTAATTAATTATTGTTTAGGGTTTATTATGCATGATGGGCTTTAGTTTTAGTTGGGTTTTGTTCTAGGTTTTTGGTCTATAATCCATCAGGGTTATTAGGGTTGTTTGTTGAATTAATTTAAGTTATTTATTGATGTCAAATTTCAACAGTCATGGATTATTGAATAAAATTGATGTTTTGCTTAGAGCAACATGTTTTTCTGAAATGAAAACCAATCGAACTATCAAAGTACAGCTAACTTTGTGCAGTTCTTCCTGTACCTCGAGTTCCTGATTCTTTATAATCAAGGGGTCTAAGTCAATTTTAATATCTTAGGTCTAAGTCAATTTTAATATCTTAGGTTCTCTAATACAAGGTTATCTTTGAACCAATGTTCCATCTCAAATCTAATTTTTAACTTTTTAGGATTGTGTCAATCTTGCTTGTGGGTTTCTAGATCTTTATATCCACAAGTTCATATAAAAACTTAAACTATTTCAATGTGTAAATTGATAAAGTAGTTAAAACAAAACTCTAGATAGAAATTGGGTTTTCTATGGCCATGTAAAAAACTTCAAATAGAAATTGGGTTTTTCATAGCCACTTCCTAGTTGATGGAGTGGCGGGCTTGAACATAGACCTTTGTCTTGGCTGAGGTTGTTCTTTAAAAACCAGTCTCCTGTATATACATAGAAAATAATTAAGTTAGTAAATGTAAGAGAAGAAAACAATGTACAATAAATAATTAAAAAAAAGTAGGGGAATGTAAGAGAAATTGTATGTTCTAGAAATTATTAAGTGATTGTTTGTGGTTCTAGGAGTTGTTAAATGGTGGTTGGTGATTCATTGAATTGTTAGATGGTTGTTTATGGTTCTAAAAGTTGTTGAATGATTATTGGTGGTTTATGGAGTTGTTTGATGATTGATAATTGTTTTACGAATAGTTAGGAGGTTAATGGTCATGTATAAGATTTGTTGGCTAGGCCTTTAATGAATGTGTGTGGAGTCCAAGACTTAAAACCAAGAATTCATATAGCTTTACCTAGAGCTTATGTCTTCTCCTATCTAACTTGGTGATTTGGGGGTATTTATACATATAGTCATTTAACTTACTTCATGAACAAAGAAAATAGTTTTATGAAAAATTGATTTATCGGGTATTATGCCATTCTTTTTATTGGTGGAGATGATGGTGGTAAGTTATTGGTTGTTGTGCTATGATCATTAAAGGAGATATTGGTGATGGGAAGTTTAACTGGTATAAAAAAGGGCGTCTTTTCTACATAGAAAAAGTTGGTGTGCATAGAAAAATTTGTATGTGTGGAAAGTTTGTGTGCACGACTCTTGAGGAAATAAAAAAATGTATAAAGATATGTGTAAGATAGTATTGGACAACTCAAGGCCTTAATATACCTGAATTCTATTTGTTCGGAGCCAAACAACCACAATTTCTAATTGTCTGGGCCACACCTAAACGACTAGAATATTGATGCCTTCCATACACGGGACATCACTTTTTTTAAAAAAAACTTTGTGCTCCATCATTTGCCCCCTAATCTTTGGATTTGCAAGAAATTTCAAAGACTTTCATCAAGTTAACATTGAGATTGGGCTATAGTTCAAGAATGTTTTTCACACATGGAGAATAACCAGATCACAAATAATCTACCTTATTTTCATTTTTATAGTATGTCGTAAGTTTAGGTGGAATTACGACAACGATAAAATAACATGAAAACTAAAATATGAAGGAATATAACCTGATTTAGAGCTTTACTCTAATATCAACTAATACGAACCACGTGAATATAAACATTCAGAAACTCACTATCAAATTGATAATTCCAAAGGAAGCTAAATTTAGACTTGTGATTGAGCTTGACACAACAATAACTTGTACCGAGACACCAAGACTTTAAATAATCAAACCCCCACCTAGCACCTATAAAGAGATGCAAACAAGAAGTATTACAGATGCCGAACTTGTTAATTCTTTAATAAGTCAGAGTAGTTTCATGAGAAACCAAGAGTAAAAACAAACTCGTACACAACATAAATTTTATTTATGAATAATCATTTCATCTCTTATTAATTTTTTTAAAACCCTAAATATAAGTTAAATAAACCTATTTATACTAGGTAAAACATCCTAAATAAAGTCAGAAAAATAACAAAAGAGCTCCAAATAAAATATGAAAAAGAATCATAAATCTAGTTGGAAACTAATACAATTCCTGTATAGTAAATTTTGGACCTTATTACAAGGCTTTCCTAATATTTGATTCACCTCAAATTTTAACATAACATAAAAAAATGTCTTTGAAAATTTTGATAAAATTACAGCCCGATCCATTGGTCAAATTGAAATGAAATCCTTGCTAAATAAGAAGTCCACAAATCATAAGAAAAACAAATAGCAAAACTCGTACAACAACTTTTGGCCTCACTTCAAACACATCAGTTTCTCTTATTTAGATGAATTATTAAGCTAACCATATATGGACGAGAACCTTGAGATGTTTATTTTTCAATCCAACTAGAATCACAATAAAATTCCTCTTGTAGCTTTATATATGACCCAAACAGTACATAAAAATCTAATTTTATAGATTTGCAACTTGCTAGCCCTTTAATCCAAAATTAACGAAATAAAATCCACTTGAATGCTTTTAGTTTTAGACCTTGTAATAAGCATAATTGGTACCTCTAATGGATCCTTTGGTGATACTCGTTAATTTATATAATTCTCCTTTTTCTCAATGCTTGGATATTGACTTGTTTTTGAAAGACATATTAACCTGATATTATGATTTTAATATTTTTTTATTTTTTAAATTGTAAACAACCAGATCACAAATAATCTACCTCTGTTTACCTTTTTTTTAAAAAAATTTATATTATGTCACAAGTTTATATGGAATTACAATAGTAATGAAATAACTTAGAAACTAAAAGATAAAAGGATATAATGATACCAACTAATACAAAACCCCATGAATATAAAGATCCTAAAACCCATGGTTAAATCAACTCCTCCTAAGAAAGCTAAATTCAGGTTTATGATTGAACTTGACACAATAAAAACCTATACTGAAATACCAAGACTATAACTAACTAAACCCTCACCTAATGTCTATAAAGAGATGCGAACGGGAAGTATAGAAGATGCCATAAACTTGGTTAATTCTTTGATAAATAAAAGTAGTTTCATGAGGAACCAAGAGTAAGAGTAACTCTTATACACAAGTTTTATTTCTAAATAATAAATTCATCTCTTATTAATTTTTAAAAAAACTATAAATACAAGTTAATAACCCTATTTATACTAGATAAAATGTCCTAAAAAAAGCTAGAAAATAGAAAAAAGTTCCAAAAAAATAGAAAAAAAATCCTAAATCAAGTAAAAAATTAATGCAATTCTCACATAGTAACTTCTGGAACTTATCACAAGTGCTTCCATATGTTTGATTAGCCTTAATTTTTAACTCAATATAAAACAAGGCTTCTACAATCTTCTGGTAAAATTATAGCTAGTCCAATAGTCATATTAAAAGTTATGCTTGATAGCATAAGTTTGTTCATTAGGAAAAATAAATCCAAAACCATCTCTATTATATGTGAATGATAAGGAAAACTTGTCGAAGAGAAAATCTACAAAAAAAAAAAAAACATAAGTTGATAATATGAAAACCCTTTTCAAAACAATCCAAATTACTTCCACCTATGCTTTCCGTGTAGAAAAATAATCTTTGATAAATAAGAAGTCCATAAATTATTAGGAAACAAATAGCAAAACCTATACAACAACTTCTAACCCAACTTCAAATACATCATTATCTCTTCTTTGGATTAATTAAATGGCCTACCATATATGGATGGAAAGGTTGAGATGTCTAGTTTTCATCCCATTTAGAATCGCAACAAAATTCCTCTTATATCTTTAGATATGGCCCAAATAGTGCACAAAGGTCTAGTGTTGCAATTTTGCAACTTGTTAACCCAAATATCGAGAATTAACCCAATCAATTCGTCTTGAATCCTTTTAGTTTCAGATTTTGTAATAGGCTCAACTATTACCTTTAATGGTTCTTTTTGTGATGCTCACTGATTCTCATCATGGCACCACTAACAAAGTGGTGAAAAAACTTCAAACAAAAATTAATATTTCCATGGCTGCATCCTAGGTTGATAGAGCAATCAACTTGAATATAAACCTTTATCTTGGCCTAAGTTGTTCATGAAACATTAGTCCCTTGTAGGTATAAGAGACACTCTAATACTTATGTTAGTAAATGTAGAAGAAGAGAAAAATGTATAGTAAATTCAAATTTTGGTTATTGTGTTATGATCATTGGTGGAGAGATTTGTCATAACCCAATTTTGACCAATTTGCTTTTAACTTAATTTAATTTTTTAAAGGGGGTTAAAATTTAGAATTAAAAGATCAAGGACTAATTTTGATTAAGAGAGTGATTTGTCAACTTATGAAAAAACTAGGGATTATAATGTGTTTTTCCCTTCTTTTTTAATCTTTAGTTTGGAAAAGATGATTATGATATCGTAGTTATTCATTTTCAAATTTTACTTTAAACTCTAATCAGATTTAAATTTTTTTAAAAAAATGACGAGTTTGTTTGGACTTTAAATTCCATATGCTTTAGGACTCATGTATTATAAATATAGATACTAGTGTATAGAAAAAAGAGGAGGGAGCATATCAAAATTTCTACATTATGGGGAGATAAAAAAATTATACTTTGAGAGTAGACCTAAAAAATAAAAATAAAAACAAAGCAAAAAGCCAAAACTTCCACACAAAACTCAAAAATCTTTCATTGATAATTTGGCCAAAAAATTTCCCCCCTTATTTCTCATTTTTTTTCTCCTGTCATTATCTCTTTTAAAAAAAACTCACCAACCGCCGACCACCCATCGTACCAATAGCTCCACTAATTCTAGCATACCAATGTCAACACACCCATGGTAGATCCAACTCTTCCCTTCAATTGTCGATTAACCTCACAACAATTATCTCCACCTTCCTTTCTAAAACAAAAGCTTCAATTAACAATAAATCCACATTGCTCCCCCCTCTCTCTCTCACCGTCACAAACCCATAAACCCAAGACAACTATCAACAACTCTTAAACACCACCATTTACAGTGAACCTATCATCATGCGAAATACATAACCTTTCTCTTACAGCAACACCTTTCTTCACTTAATTGTTTTACTCAAACCAACCTTTAAAATAGTCGGCCTATACTAGCACCGTGAGTCACACTAGCCCTTAACCAGCACTATAAGTCACACGACAAACAAATCTTCTTACCCCAGCTCACATGCAACCATCTTTTCCTCCCATAATAATAGCAGATCTGTGAAGATAGGAAATGATTAAATTGATTTTGCTGTGTGATTTTTATTTTTATTTTTTCAGGGAATATTGAGTCTCACCGCAGGTATAGACATGAAAAAAAAAAAAAAGCTACCTAATCTGCCATGCTATGCTCAATCCAGGACTCTAGAGCATCATTCCATGCATCGTCATCTGTGGCGGTGCGTGATAAACATGCGTCGCTGGAAACCCATTGTTATCACAACATATGATTTCATTGTGGCAATCTTATTCTATTTAGCAACATTGTTGAAGGTTGATTTAGAAGCAAAGATTTGTTTTTGGAAATTAATTGTGTATTGGTTGTGAGTATTTTCGAGGATCGTAAAAATGGGTGTGTGAGTAGATTAGTAAAAATGAGAAGGGTTTGTGTGATGAATGATTTTATTTTTTTTAGCATGTGATGGAATAATAACATAAAAAAACCAATAAAAATAAAAATATCATAAAGAATTTTTATTAACCATTTATAAAATTTGCATTATGGCCAAGTCCTAAAAAAATATGAAAAATACATTTGCATTAACTTGTGATTTCTTACCATAAAAAAGAGCTGAAAAATATTTTTTTTCAAGTTTTAGTATTTTTATAAAATTATTTTTTTTATCAGTTTTTGATAAAATAAAAATATTTTGTTTGCATATGGACTTTATAACAAGTTTATAAAGCCCATTAGATCTTGGCTAAAATAAAATGACACATTGGGCCTACATACAAAATACCAAAAACTCATCTCTTTGAAAGGGTCTAAAGTTCACTTCTGTCATTCTTACGGGTCCAATGACCATTTTAAAACTCAATCTAGAAGTGTTCAAGGTAAATGGATTCACAAAGAGTATCAATATTGGTATTTATTGACCCTAGAGTTAGAAATATTAACTCTGTAATTTATTGACGATAGAGTCAAAAATATTAATCCCCATTTTTATTGATGCTAGAGTAAAAAATATTATACAAAAATTATTGATAACATAGCATAACAACACATAGTAATTTAAGACAAAACTAGTAATGCAACATGCCTAAGGTATGACGCTTTAGGGGTGATAATATCTTTTATAATATCCCACATTAGCAGGTGAGGACTTGAGGGTGGACCTTATACGAGAATGCTCACCTTGACTAATAAGACGTGTTTTTAGGTCATTTGTGGCTGCCAAGAACAAATCTGTGAGGCTCATGGGCCAAAACGGACAATATCTTGCTAGTGGGGTGGGGTGTTACGTTTGGTATCAGAGCCCAGCTCATTGGCTGTTTGGTGGTGCCGACGGGGTCATCATGCTCCTTAAGGGGGGTGGATTGTAATATCCCACATCGACGGGTGAGGAATTGGAAAAGGGCCTTATATGAACATGCTTACATTGACTAGTAAGACGCGTTTTGGGGTCATTCGTGGCTGCCAAGAACAATTTCATGAGACCAAAGCGGACAATATCTTGCTAGTGGAGTGGGGTGTTACATCTTCCCTCTAAAGATCAGTTAGGGTTCTTAGTGACCATAATACTAGGTGGCGACACTTTAAACAAGATCTTTCCCCTTTAATAACAAGATGTCAACTATCTTTTCTTTTTCCTAGTTTTCAAAGATCACTGTTGCTACCCAATTTTTGACCCATGTTTTAATAAATTTTCAGGAAAAAATCCAAAAATAGTGAAAAGCATTGAAAACCCAAAAAAATACGTTTTTAATATATTTGCATCGTTTTTATCATTTTTAGCATCGTCTCTAAAGAATTTAAATTTTCAAAGATATTTGGAACGCGTTCAACTTTTAACGCATCATTTTTAAAATCATTGATTTTCCACTTTAAGTCGATGTTGATATTTGCTCGCTTTCAAAAATACAAAAAAAATAATAAAAATCAAAATTTACATAAAAAAAGAGGAAAAGAGAAGGAAAGGAAAAGTTGAGGGACTAATTTGAAGACCTAGCAAAACTTTTCCTATAAATACCATGCTACACTGAATTTTCAAAGGGGGGGTCAATTTTGGAAACATCAGAAAAATACAAAAAAACAACCGAAACCTAAACCTATCTCTAACCCCAAAAAGAAGAAGCCGCCGGCCCCCTCCAGGCTTTGGAATTTTTCTTCTCCCTCAACCTGCCCCATCGTCTCCAGCAGCCCCCCAACACTGCCTCTTCTCCTTTTCTCTCAGTAGATCTCCCTCTCATCAACATCAAACCAGCATTTCCTTCCCTCAGCAACAGCACCAGCCGGATCTGCTAAGAGGAGTGAAGGCCGGCCAGCAGCAGCCCATCTCCAGCCGCATGCCAACAGACACGACCATCTCCTCCCCTCACCAGACTCCTCTCCTCTCTCAGCCGGTCCTCCTCCTCCTTCCCAGAACAGCCACACGGTCCTTCTCCCTTTGCCGACCAGACCCACAATACAACCCCCACTTTCTTCCTCAGCCGCGGCCTCCCTCAGCTCTTTCCTCTTGAACCAGCGGCCAGCTCGCCGAAACGCAGGCAGAATCGCACTGCCAGTGGCCCACGAATCCAGCTCCACCAGGAAACGCCTCCCTTCTGCTCCACATCGAAGCCCTCAGGCACCGGCGGATCCGCCCGCGTCCACCGCGATCCACCTCCACCAGACCTGCCATCGGCAGAAGGAGCAGATGTAAATCAAAGAGAGGTTTACTTTGAAGCAGATCTGGAAAGAACCGACCGGAGGAAACATATCTAAAAAACAAAAAAAACAAAGTAAAATCAACTGCTTGCTGCGTTCTTGGTTGTTTTGCAGGTCACCGCCGGCGTAGGGAGGCAGAGAAGAGGAAGAGGTCCCCGATCCACCGGATTCTGCCCCATTCATCGGCGGCGGCGCGTGAATCCACGCGCCACCAGTGGCGGTGGCGCGTTGGGCAACGCGCCGCCACTGTTCCAGCGATTCCAGAAGGCTTCCTGCCACTGTTCTGGGATGTTTTGGGTTATTCTGTAATTTTTAAAGTGTTTGATGTAATTTTTGTTTAGTTATTTTTTTGAATTTGTATAATTTGTATTGTGGATGAAAAGAAAAGAAAAGAAAGAAAGATAAAACAATGATAGAAAAAGAGATGTGTGTGTGTTTGTGTATTTTTTTATGTATGTTATTGAATCAAAGAAAAAAATGAATTTAATATTTTAATTTATATGCACAAATATCTAAAGGACAGATAAAAATCATGTTGTATTTCCCATAAAAATGTAGAACATGTATCTACATATATTTTGGGAACTAATAACTGATTTATCAAAGCCTTAGAATTGAGCTAAAATTTTATTTTTAAAACGCATCAAGTTCATGAAGCAGCTTACCTCAGGTAGGGTGCGTTAGGGGTGATAATACCTTCCCTAACCACAACCAGTCCCTTACCCATGAATCTCTGACAAGACCAGTACATCCGGGTTTCCTAGTAACCCTCAATTAAATACTAGGTGGCGACTCCAACGAATCAAATTAATCAAATGAACAACGAAAAATCGCCAAGCCGACGCCGCGCCGATTTTTTTGACATGCGACAATCACCACGATGTCAAGTACAAAAATGTTAGTGATGGGCAATGCCTTTGACATAGTGATAAGGGAATATATTTCATAAATATTTTTAGTCATTCTAACTTTAATTTAGAAAATTTCATGTGATTCTTAGCGAGTTGTCTAGAGTTTTAGTTATCTTTGAGAATTATTTACTTATCAAAGATTCAATGTATTTTTCATGTATTTAACTATTAGAGTATGCTAGATATGAGATCATATGAGGATGCAAACAATGAGCTGAGCTTAGAGTTTAAACATTGGTTGGTCTGTTCTAGACAAGCCTGAGCATTGATTGGTTTTTAGGGTATAACATGAGTTATACAACTCTGTTTCATGCTTTCTCCTACAATTCTTATGAAGAGAAAAGAACCTAGTTTTTCTGTTTTGAAGCCCAAAAAACAAGTTGAAATACAGAGTCTAATTAGATTTGGAATCCTTGCAACCTAGACACTGTCTTGATTTTTGGCCCATATCTCGAGTCCCAGATGTCCAGAAACTATAAGACTAGTTTTGTTGGAAAGAAATTTTGATTTTATACAATTGTTTCAGAAATACATAAGCCTCAATTCATATGTTTTCTGCCCTAACATTGGCCCGTAATATTATAAAAGAAAATAAATTCAAAATCCATTACAGAGACGGAAAGTGATTTCCTTTTCTTTGAATGATATAGCCAGACTATAAAAACCCTTTTAAACAGCAACTAATGGATATTTTTGATACCCAAAGCACACCACAAGATAGAGAATGCGACATCTAGGAGCAAAAGCAATCAAAACTGAAAGAAAGAAGCCAAGGATAGCATCCCCTTCAAGATGTCCAGGTCTTTGATTTCCCATACTCTTGAATGATGTTCATTGCATCAAGTTTATCTTTTTTTAATTTATCTATGAAGCAGTTCTTTATTCTGGGGGTTTTTTTTTTTATGTAGCCTAACTATGATTATGTGAATATTTCTTTGATTGAATTAATTTAGTATTTGTTGAGTATTTTATTATGAACTTAATGCTTGTGCACGTTTAATCACTGTGTGCATGATTTGGGATTCAATTTAAGAATGAGAAGTGATAATTATTTCAGTCATTGTTTGAAATACCATAAGGAATCTATAAGGTAGAGATATCTATGAAACTTATGTAATCATTAAGAGTTTTATCATTCCTAATAAATTTTGACAAGTTTAGAATTTTCACAGAGACGTGAGAAGTTTCCTTGTTAAAATAATTAATTGATGTCCGAGAAAGATTAGTGATTAAATTAATAAAACTTGATTATCAATAATAAGAAAGAAATTTTGATAGGATTAATTCAATTAAGATATTCACATAGGATTAGTTAAGGCGAAGTCAGGAATCTTAGGATTCATTAAACTTCATTTCAACACCTTTTAATTATTTGCTTGTTTGTTTTAAGTTTTGCAAACTTTTATAATTGAATCCTTGAATAGATAGAGATTAAATAATTTTGGTATTGATTGATAACTTTTACTAATCCTCATGGAATGATAATTTATTCTATTATATTATTACTTGTTATGATTTATGCACTTGTGATTTTGACCAACAAGTTTTTAGCTTAAATATACCAAGAAGTTAACTATTTGAGAATAAATGATCATGATTTCCAACCATTTTAGCCATGCCCAAACATCTAGAATATCATATTGGTGTATGCTTTTTTTTATTTTTAAGATTTATTGCTCCATCATAAATTAATTTAAAGAGGGTCTTCTTCCTGTTTATACCTAATAATTTATGAACCAAAAGAAAAGGAATGATTTTAACATGGATCAAAACATGTAGAGATCCATAGTTCAAGCTGTATAACATGATTTGCGTTCTGGGACATGTTATTTATATCTCCCTGTTGTTGTCCCGTCAAGGATTCCACCATCGTAATTGGCATCTGTTCTGTAATGATTTTTGTCTGTCATTCTAATTAATATTTCTTCCCAGATGGTTTGTTTATATTTCCCTGTTATTGCCACCTCGCCTTGTAGTGCTTGTCCGACGACATCGTACATGGTATTTATTGTCCTCTAGTGTTTGTCTATGCTATAATTTGTGTTTTATCATGCAGTGTCCGTATGGTGTCATAATTAATACTTTGCCACGTTGTGCTTGCTCCTCCTTGTAAACTGTGCCTTGACATGCATACCTGTCTATTTTATAAGTATATAATATTTGTATTATCTTACCTATATAAACTATTAAAGTTAAATAATGTGCATATTATTTGTTTTGGCAATTGATTTAATTGATGTATTTAGTTTAAATTATTTATTATAATTAATAACAAGTTTTTGGCTAATTATTGAGTTGAAATTTTAGTTCTAACTACGTCAAATCCATAAAAATTAATAATATAATCTTAACTTGTGAAAATATGTAATATCTAAAAAAAAAAACAAATTACTCCAACTCAATATATCAAATGGAAAATTAGGTTTATAATTTAGGAATAATTTATAAAACATTAAAAATTAAATGAAATACAATTATAAGTCAAAATCCAAGAAAATTATATCAAATGACACCCCTAATTCAAAGACTTGTGGCATGATAAAAGACAAGTTTTACCGGAATAATAAAACTATCATGATTTATTTACTCTCCCCTTCTCTTTGCTTATTGTTTTTATTTACTTTACTTGTCAGTATCAAATAGGTCGACATGGCATGAAAGTCTCCACAAGCTAAACAATATGTCGGCCTGAACAATACTAAAATAAAAAGATGCAACTTCTTTCTCTTTTTTTTTAATCATAATAACAAGCCTCTATGTCTAATTCCCTCTCCCTCTCTTGAAAGAGTGATGTTGAGCTAAACACTTAGTCTTTTTTTTCTTTTTTTTTATAAATCCCATTAACTATGAATTAACCAACCCCTAATTAAACAACTCATTATACGTTTTTAAGCTTCAAAATTAAGAAAGGTTTCAGTTCAGCCTATACTTTGCATGCTGGTGTGGTTTGTAATCACCTGGTTTAATTTATCAGTGCCAAACTTTGATCCACAATTTAGAGATCCTGAGTGAGGTTGACAAAAATGGAGGTCTTATATGAGGCTTTCACGTGGAATTAGTAATAATCACATGATCACTTGTTAATCTGGATGTATGCCAAAGTAACATTATTAATTTAATAGAATTATTTGAAAGAACATTGTTTTACCATGTACATAAGAAAAATTAGAAAGAGATCATGCATGATTACAAGCATCACTTTCTCTTCAAGGACACAAATGGGGAAAACTTGTTAGCTTCTGCAATAGGCAGCCAGCTTGATATCCTTGAGCTCTGTAAACAACAGGAAAATGGCAGTTTAGTTTTAATGTTTTCATAATGTTTGGACATTAAAGACTTCCTGTTCTTAAAATCATTGCACAACTGGAAGGATGTCGTGCCGCTCATGAAATCACCTCTCCTCCACATATTTCCCTGCCAAACACAAAAACAAATTCAAGTTACAACTTGCATACATGAACAGCAGGATCATAGAGTTAGACAAACTGGTTAATGAAGCCATAACAGAATTAAAGAGTTCCATTTTCTTCATGTAAAACAATAAAAATGAAGTACAATGCTGAAAGATCACGCAGTTCATGATATATATGTGGTAAAACCAGGAGCTCCCTTCAGTCCAATGGGCGAGCAAAGCATGCGGAAGGAGTTGCTCCCACACCATGCAAGTGGCCAAGCTTAACCTCTCTTCGTCAAATGTTAAGCATTGCCTAAATGCATGAGATGGCAGCTCTAGCCGCTTCTCAGCCCTCCGTATTGGACTAAAAGGAGCACCTCAGCCCCTCCATAATGTAAGAACATGCCCCTCCTCTAGCTATACATCTCTTTCTTTTGATAGATAGATGCCAGTAACAAGGTTTTTTACTCTCTTGTTTTCCTGAATTTAGTTTCAGAATAGTGCAAGGCATGTCTATTTATACAAGAAAACAGCAGGTTCCATAGGAAGAGAACATGATTGATTGGAATGGAATCTTCATACTTTTGGGCACAAAATGCATATGAGAGTACAAACATGCACCTTGGTTCATTCGATAGTACAGACTAGCTTTACATCATGCTGATGAATTGATATGATTGCCGGTTTGTTTTGCTTACCATTATCTTGTTTGCTTTTTTTTTTTTTTTGGTTGTTCAGTTTCCACTCGTTTTAACATGGAATCAGCCAATGAATAGAGGAAGTAATTGCATAATTAGACATTCTACTATTTAATTCATTGAATGAAGCAGAGGCGTGTCGAAATGAAAGATTCTAGCTTTTTTTATAGGAGTAAATATTAATAGTTTTAATTATTTTATGGATGGTTTTATTTATAATATTTAATTTAAATTTTTTATTTAATTGAAAAATTTTTAGAAACCGTTAAATATTATTGATGGCTTTTCAATCCGTTAATGATTCTGTCTGTAATATTTAATTTAAAAATTTAATTTAATAATAAATTTTCAGAAATCCGCCAAATAATACCGATGACTTTTCAATCCATTGATGATTTTGCCTATAAAAAACAGTAATTCACAGTGCAATTAAAAAATAAATAATTTTGGAGTTCTCTAGAAAACACCACCGACGGAATTAATTCATTGGTGATGTCCTTTATAATTGATATAATAAACAGTTCTAGAGAGAAGTAAACAGTTTATAGATAAATTTTACTGACGATATTAATATCATCGGTATAAATGACACGTCATCGTATTTTTTTATTTTGTTTTAATTCTTTCTTTCCCACTATAATTCTCTCAACATATATCAAGGGAATATTTCCATCGATAAAATTCATTGCACCTACATATTAGTTACGACTCTAATGAGTGTTCAATATTTAAGAGAGCATTGACCACGCATATTTTAAGAACAGTGCTTTGATACTGATTAGTACTTAAAAGTGCATTTTTATCAAGGTTTTATATCATCATTTTGCACTTGAAGTATCAATAACTCCTTAACTAAAGCGTGTTTTATAATAACATATCTAATTATATAAGATACCTTTAATTTATGGTAAATGTTCATCTTAAATGCAGGCCTATCACATAAATGAAAGAATTGATTGATGAGTTGAAGTACTGAAATTGAAAGGACAAAAAGATGGCCAAAGAGATGCTGGTGCAATCCAAACTGGAACACAGTTCGGTAATTGGGTCATATCTGGAGCTGTAGATCTTGGATTTAGGTCCATTTTATATGGATGGAAAGATAAGACATAGGCCTACAACTTTCATGTGGAGCCCAAGATTTAACAAGGCCGTTTTCAAGTCCAAATTGTAGCAACAAAGAAGAAGTCCGAATCTGTCCTGCAGCCCAGACACTGTTCAGTGTTCAGCCCATATCTCGAGTTCTAGAAGTCCAAATGATCTCAAATTTTTACCCTGGAAAGATGAGACAATTTCCTAGAACTTTCATGATTCAAGTTTGTTCAAATTATGACGTCATCAATGACGTTTTTGGCAGACAAGAAGATAAGAATTGTCACCAAGTCAAGATGTGGCCACCCACTCATCAATTAGTCAACAAATCAATAGTTCCGAATTTTGGCCTATAAAAGGAGGCATTTGCCATGTATTTAGGCATCTTGGTTTTCAGATCAAGATCATGCTCTTGCTTTCTCTCTTTGTATTGCTTATGCTTTGCTTTCATTAATATCAAGTTTATGCTTTTCATTTCCTTTCCTTGTTTATTTATGTTTCTTTCTTTCATCATGTCTAGCTAAGTTAATTATGTCAAGGTAAAAAGGGTACACTAATGGTGTAAGAATAAGTATAATATAAACTTAACATGGACCTTAATGTTGGATACTAACATGCTTTATATTTGTTATCTTGTTCACTTTTAATACTTTGCTTGTTAAATGGCTAATCTAGATTTATGTTGTATAACACTTGGTACAACAAATACTTGGCACTTTCATAGCCCATACTGTATGGTATAACCGACACCTGAGCTATGAAAGGAACTTGATTTGTTGTTAACATAAGTTATAATCATGAATGCCTGACAACATTTACAAGTATTAGCATTATTCGAATAAGATAGCTAATGTAATCATGTTAACAATTTATAATTTGATTGGAACCTCCTTGTGTGTGGTTTCCAATTGAATAATAAGGGTTTATACTATACTTGTTTGAAATACCATTAGTGGATCCTCTAACCTTGACATTTGTTGTTATCATTGTTTAATCCTTGCGTTAATCTTCCATCTCAAAAGTTCTCATCAACTTCTTCCTCTTCTTCACTATTATTATTATTATTGTTGTTATTGTTGTTGTTATTGTTACTTTTGTATTATTGTTATCTATAATTTATACAATTAACCTCCCTGTGGTTCGACCCCGGTCTTGCCGGGTTATTTATTACTTCGACACTCCTGCACTTGGGAGAAGACATCAATCTTTTGGTCGTGTCAAGTTTTTGGCGCCGTTGCCGGGGAGGTAAATTCTTGTATAAATTATAGTATTTATTTTATTTTCTCTTTTCTCTTTTCTCTTTTCTTGTATCTAACTTTGTTTCTTTTCTTTTGTTTCTCTTTCTTTTGTTTTCTTCTTTCTTTTATTCTCTTCTTACACGTGCATGAGAGTGTGGTCACGTACATTAAGTGGTAGACTTTGTAGGGTATCCTCATCATTTTCAGAAAATATGGCTGAAGAAGATAACCAATCGCTTTATAATGAGAATAATGAGAATATTCGGGTTAGAACTCTTAGAGACCACATGAATCCCACAAGAACAAGTGCACCCTCATGCATAGTTTTTCCTCCTGATGCATCTCATTTTAATTTTAAGACAGGCATTATTCAACTTTTACCGTCTTTTCATGGCTTAGATTTAGAAAATCCATACTTGCATTTAAGGGAATTTGAGGAGGTTTGCAACACATATAATGACTCAAATTGTAGCATGAACACCATTAGATTGAAGCTTTTTCCTTTTTCATTAAAAGATAAAGCTAAAACATGGCTACAAAATTTGAGACCTGGATCCATTCGTGCTTGGGATGAAATGCAACAACAATTTTTAAAGAAGTTTTTTCCATCCCACAGAACAAACTCTTTCAAAAGACAAATCATTACTTTCTCTCAAAAACCAGGAGAAACATTTTATCAATGTTGGGATAGGTATCGAGACTTACTTAATACTTGCCCCCATCATGGTTTTGAAACATGGAGATTAGTTTCACATTTTTATGAAGGGTTAACTCCTAGAGATAGGCAAATGGTTGAATTGATGTGCAATGGAACTTTTGAGGATAAAGACCCTAATGAAGCAATGGAATACCTAGACTTGCTAGCTGAAAATGCACAAAATTGGGACACCACAGGTACTTATGAGGCACCAAGTAAAACCCAACCTCATACATCTAGTGGGGGTATGTACAACCTTAGGGAAGATCATGACCTCCAAGCCAAGTTTGCATCTTTAGCTAAAAAAGTCGAAGCACTAGAATTGAAAAAGAGTGGTCAATTAAAATCTGTTCAAGACATTGCATGTCAAATCTGTGAAACCAACGAGCATTCAACCAATGACTGTCCAACCTTGCCTTCTTTTAAAGAATGTCTCCATGAACAAGCCCATGCATTAAACAGTTTTCAAAGGCCTAATCATAACCCATATTCGCAAACATATAACCCTGGTTGGAGAAATCATCCAAATTTCAGTTGGAAGAGTGAGAACAATAATGCTCAAACTTCACAGCCACCATTTCAAGCACATCATAATTTCCAAAATTCTCATGGATATGCACCTCCTTATGCTCCCCCTCCTAGAAGAAATCTTGAGGAAACATTGCATGCATTTATGGAAAAGCAAGAGGCAATTAACACTCAACTTGCTCAAAGCATGACAGATTTTAAAGATACTCTTGCAAAATTGACATCTGCTCTCAGTTTCCAAGAGAAAGGTAAGTTTCCATCTCAACCACAACAAAATCACAAGGGGCAATACAATGCGAATGCAAGTAGTTCGGGAAGCCAACACATGGATCACGTAAAATCAGTCATCACTCTTCGCAGTGGTAAGGTTATTGAAAAACCCATTCTTGAACCTTGTGAGAATGATGATGAATCAATCTCTGAGGGTAAGGAAGGGGTTGAATCTGATCATTGCAAAGAAAAGATTGATTCTCCGCCAGCATTTCCATTTCCTCATGCCATGAACAAACAAAGGAAAGTCAATCACAACTCTGAAATCTTTGAAACTTTCAAACAGGTAAGGATCAATATACCTTTGCTGGATGCTATTAAACAGGTTCCTTCTTATGCTAAATTTTTGAAAGATCTGTGCACTGTGAAGAGAAAACTGAATGTGAAAAAGAAAGTCTTTTTAGCCGAACAAGTAAGTGCCATTCTTCAGAACAATAATGCTTTGAAATATAAAGACCCTGGTTGTCCTACAATTTCTTACTTTATTGGAGAACATAAAATTGAAAGAGCCTTACTTGATCTTGAAGCTAGTGTGAATTTACTTCCATATTCAGTTTTTCAAAGTCTCAATCTAGGTGAGTTAAAACCAACTTCTGTAACTCTTTTACTTGCTGATAGATCTGTAAAAGTGCCTAGAGGAATAGTTGAAGATGTGTTAGTACAAGTCGATAAGTTCATTTATCCTGTGGATTTTATTGTCTTGGACACACAACCTGTTGAAGCATGCAATTCATTTCCTGTTATTTTAGGACGTCCATTTCTTGCAACTTCTAATGCATTAATTAATTGTAGGAATGGACTGATGAAGCTATCTTTTGGAAACATGACATTGGAGATGAATATTTTCAACATTTGCAAGCAACCTGGAGATGATAATGATTTACAAGAAGTAGATTTTATTGAAGAATTGGTTTATGATCAATTTGAATCTACTTTGAGTAATACTGAGTTTGATGAATTTGAAGATTTGCAAATGACTTATTCTCAGGAAGAAATCACGGATGAAAAAGGCATTGAAAATGTTGATGCGAATCTTTTGTCAAGAGTGACAACAGATTCGATATCTGACATCACACCAACCGATGATTACTTTCCTGACAAATCCTTACTTTCTCTTAGTCCAATGCCTTGGTTTGCTAAAAATATCAATTTCCTTGCCTCAGGAGATTTGCCAATTCATTGGAGTACCGAAGACAAAGGTGAGTTTCTGAACGAAGTGAAGAAATTTTATTGGGATGACCCTTACTTATTCGAATATTGTCCTGATCAAATATTTCGAAGATGTATTCCTGACAATGAGGTAAGTAATGTCATTAAATTTTGTCATTCTGAAGCATGTGGGAGTCATTTCTCGTCAAAAAAGACCATTGCGAAAATCTTTAAAAATGGATTTTATTGGCCTACCATGTTCAAGGACACACATGCATTCTGCAAAGCTTGTGAAAATTATCAAAAGTCAGGATTTATTTCAAAACATAAGGAATCTTTAGATAATCTTCTATTGACTTTGAAGACATATCCTGGTGGAGATGTGCATTGTGCATTTCACGACTTATGACCCCATTTCCATAAAGAACGTGATCGACTTAGTCTTGGGAATCTGACTGTAAAAGACCCTGTTTGCCAGTTTTTAAGAAAACTGGATGGGAAGCCTATCCCCGACCCATAGAGGGCGTTTAAGCCGTTCTTGGACGTAAAACCAAGGGAAGATGTGAGCCACAATCACAACTACGATTTGAGTTTGAGTATGTAAAAATTTATGTCTTTCAGTTTTATTAATAGCATAATATTTTTTTTTCTGTTTTGTTATCTCTTATATTTGTTTAAGTGTGTTTCAGGATTGTCAGTGTTCGTTGTTTCAGGTGATGTCTTCTATACTCTATCTTTCTATCTTATGATATTGAGGACAATGTCTCGTTTTGGTTGGGGGGAGAGGGTAGTAGTATTTAAAAAAAAAAAAACTAACCAACTAACTGTTTTTGTTTTAAAAACCATTTGGCAAAACTGTTATTACTAGGATGGCAGAGTAAGGGGGAATGACTCTTGAGACGCATCTTAGTAAACATTTTCTAATGGTTATTTGCAATATTCATAACAAGGCCTATTAGAATACTTCTTGAAATATTCAGGTTTACAAACTCTCGCATTGTTATCACTTGGTTCTGCTCATATACTCATTTAACAAATATTCTTAAACCTTCATTTTCACACACACACTTTAACATATGATTGTGGGTTGCACATTGGATTATTACATTATTTATGTTCTTTTGTTAAAGGTAACAACTAAGGGATAGGGATAGTCTATAATTTGCAAAAAAAAAAAAAAAAAAAAAAAAGAAAAAAAAGAAAAAAAAATGATGATAATAAGAACGTAGATAAGTTTGATTTCGTAGCCTCCCTAACCTAAGCAATTAAGCCCGAAGGGGTGTTTTAACACCTAATACCCTAAAGTCAACTGACTTGGGAGCTATTGGCCCAAAGCTTGTTACATGGGTTAAAGATGCATTGTGTTTTAAGTTATATGTATAGATATTAAAAAAAAAGAAAAAGAAAAAAAAGAGTAAAATAAAATAAAATAAAATAATCCCAACCCAAGGAAGTTAACCTTAAACATTAGAACAAAATATTGTTTTCTTCCAATAAAAGCCCCATCATCTATGTTTCATACATTGAGCACATAACAAGGAAGGTTTATTAATATTTTGTTTAAGAGATATTGAGCAGATATATAAAATTTAATGAGAGTTTGTTTATCTGGATAGATTAATGGAAGTTGAATGATGAATGCCTTGCTTTGTGGATTTTGCAAATTGTTTTTCTATTTTAACGCTTTAATTACTAGGGACTAGTAATAAGCTGGTTGGGGGGTGTGATTAGTACTTAAAAGTGCATTTTTATCAAGGTTTTATATCATCATTTTGCACTTGAAGTATCAATAACTCCTTAACTAAAGCGTGTTTTATAATAACATATCTAATTATATAAGATACCTTTAATTTATGGTAAATGTTCATCTTAAATTCAGGCCTATCACATAAATGAAAGAATTGATTGATGAGTTGAAGTACTGAAATTGAAAGGACAAAAAGATGGCCAAAGAGATGCTGGTGCAATCCAAACTGGAACACAGTTCGGTAATTGGGTCATATCTGGAGCTGTAGATCTTGGATTTAGGTCCATTTTATATGGATGGAAAGATAAGACATAGGCCTACAACTTTCATGTGGAGCCCAAGATTTAACAAGGCCGTTTTCAAGTCCAAATTGTAGCAACAAAGAAGAAGTCCGAATCTGTCCTGCAGCCCAGACACTGTTCAGTGTTCAGCCCATATCTCGAGTTCTAGAAGTCCAAATGATCTCAAATTTTTACCCTGGAAAGATGAGACAATTTCCTAGAACTTTCATGATTCAAGTTTGTTCAAATTATGACGTCATCAATGACGTTTTTGGCAGACAAGAAGATAAGAATTGTCACCAAGTCAAGATGTGGCCACCCACTCATCAATTAGTCAACAAATCAATAGTTCCGAATTTTGGCCTATAAAAGGAGGCATTTGCCATGTATTTAGGCATCTTGGTTTTCAGATCAAGATCATGCTCTTGCTTTCTCTCTTTGTATTGCTTATGCTTTGCTTTCATTAATATCAAGTTTATGCTTTTCATTTCCTTTCCTTGTTTATTTATGTTTCTTTCTTTCATCATGTCTAGCTAAGTTAATTATGTCAAGGTAAAAAGGGTACACTAATGGTGTAAGAATAAGTATAATATAAACTTAACATGGATCTTAATGTTGGATACTAACATGCTTTATATTTGTTATCTTGTTCACTTTTAATACTTTGCTTGTTAAATGGCTAATCTAGATTTATGTTGTATAACACTTGGTACAACAAATACTTGGCACTTTCATAGCCTATACTGTATGGTATAACCGACACCTGAGCTATGAAAGGAACTTGATTTGTTGTTAACATAAGTTATAATCATGAATGCCTGACAACATTTACAAGTATTAGCATTATTCGAATAAGATAGCTAATGTAATCATGTTAACAATTTATAATTTGATTGGAACCTCCTTGTGTGTGGTTTCCAATTGAATAATAAGGGTTTATACTATACTTGTTTGAAATACCATTAGTGGATCCTCTAACCTTGACATTTGTTGTTATCATTGTTTAATCCTTGCGTTAATCTTCCATCTCAAAAGTTCTCATCAACTTCTTCCTCTTCTTCACTATTATTATTATTATTGTTGTTATTGTTGTTGTTATTGTTACTTTTGTATTATTGTTATCTATAATTTATACAATTAACTTCCCTGTGGTTCGACCCCGGTCTTGCCGGGTTATTTATTACTTCGACACTCCTGCACTTGGGAGAAGACATCAATCTTTTGGTCGTGTCAGATACAATATAAATTTCATAATTATAAAAATTTTATAATTTTTTTTGTATTTGTCTTTACTCTAGATTTATTAATCTAATATTGTATGAATATTAAAAATAAATTAAATTTTTATTAATAATAAATATATATTTATATTAATATAATAATATCACGTTTAACCAACTGCTTATTTACATGACATAAAAAATTATAATATATTATTAATCAAATTTAACTTTTCTCATCAACTGAATTTAATTTATCATGTGATTTGGTTTCAGACGTAGGTAAAGAATTATATCATTTAATTATTTATTAGAAATTTTAATATTTTCAATTTTTTTTGAATTAATTTAGCATTTAAAATTTTTAGAAGAAGATTAGTGTGAAAGTTTAAATGAAATTATTATTTTTGATATTATAACAAAGATTTATTGAATGATTCAACTGAAATAACTCATGGATCTGCCACTACGTATAATAAATGAGTTTGTTCTCCCATTGTACTTGAATCCTTCTCTTCGAGTTCAATTGGTCGATGTTAATTAGGCTAGCAAGCAAGTACTCTCCTCCTGTAATTCAATTGGTCAAATGTTATTTACTTTTTTGTTTGGTCAAATTAATGTTAATTTTGCTTTTTGGTTTGGATCTTCCTAAAACTCACATGTTGGTGATCATCCTTCGGTAACAGTGATGGTTATTTCTGTTTTTTAAAATGATTTTTATTTAAAAATATATTAAAATAATATATTTTTTATTTTTAAAATTTTATTTTTAATATTAGTATATTAAAATGATTTAAAAATACCAAAAACATATAAATTTAAAATAAAATAAATAAATATTTTTAAAATACTTTTAAAATACAAAAACAAATAATACCTCCTCTTCAACTTCTTCAGATCAAATGAGTTCAGATTCTCTTTTTTAAAATTAAACAGAAAATCTTTGCCTTGCCATTTCCATTTTCTATTTGGATATTTGTGATTGCAAAGCATTATTAAAAAAAATCAAATTTTAATAATAATAATAATAAAACAGATTGAAACTAATTCACAGACGGTAAAGTACACTACCCACCAAACACTGAAAGGCAAGCTTTAGCTACGCGCATATCTATCTCCAAGATTTTACCTTGTACCACCTACACCCCAATCGTTAGATTAGGACACCTGAACGGTTTTGATAAGGTTTCCAAAACCCTGGTTCTTTGTCTCTACCATGCTGCAACAC
Source organism: Populus nigra (assembly GCF_951802175.1). Classification (NCBI taxonomy): domain Eukaryota; kingdom Viridiplantae; phylum Streptophyta; class Magnoliopsida; order Malpighiales; family Salicaceae; genus Populus; species Populus nigra. Next base: position 4,851,710 of record NC_084869.1, read on the forward strand.
CCAGGTTATAATGCAGATTCTGTAAGGAAAAAAAAGAGATTTGTGGCTGGACATGATCACGGCTTGTTGAGCAGTGTAGATGAGATCATGAATCATGACATATAGCATGAGTTGTTGAGTTTCGAGGAGGGCTAGGTATGTGGTTGTGTGATTTAGTATTTGTCCCTTCTGGTGCTCGGATTCGGATTCTCTCTACGGAGGGTTTGATAAACTTTCCACACAGTGTGCTTCTACCCATAGAAGTTAAGGTCCTAGCAGGAGAACTGTTCTAGTTCAGCCCATGTAAGGCTATAAGGAGTAGAATTGGCTTGCAAAAGTTTTGGTGGAGACTTGGAAATGACTCCCAAAGGGTTGGTTTTATTTTAATATTGATATGATTCAAAATTTAACAGTCAATGGCTCTCGAGGTTTCACTTCAGTTAACCAATGGCTTGGGTTAACGAGTATGACTTTTGGTAAAAAAGGTATATTTTGGTGGAGCATTTTAAGAATCATATTTCAAAGAGATATTTCCTTCGTAATGTTATTATTATTTATTTAAAAGTATTGTACAAAGAAAATAATAACTCCTACAATGTTAAACTGGATTACTGATTTATATATGGCTTCTCTCGACTTTCTATAAATAAAATGAGAGAATTTTATGAACAATTCTTCCAAATTAACAAAATCCTGTAGTGGGGAGTAAATCTTGTGGTGTCTGAAAGAAAGAAATAGAAGGTTTTAAGGGTAATCATAGATATATTGTATGACAATTAGTGCAAATCAGATGTTTGCCAACAAAAAATATATCATGTTTAAGAAAGAGTGATAATTTTTATAAGTTCTACTAAGTAATAGGATATAGCATCGATGAATATGAAGAGTTTCACCAGAAGGTGATACAAATGATGACTTGTGGTCTATTGCAAATAGAGAATGAGGAAAATGCTATAGGTTTGATAAGTTTTCAAGGATAGAAAGCAGAGATATGTAGGCTTCAACATACAAGAACAGTCCACTAAAGCTCATTCTAACAAGACTCGTTGTTACCTACAATGAGAACTGTAGTGCATTGCCTCATAATTACAGAAATTCCCTCAATATTGAGTGTCATACTTCTATGTTTCAGAACAAGATTGTTGGATCCACCAAAGCTCGTCCTAACAAGACCTGTCGTTTCCTACAATGGGAATAATGCATTGCCTCATAATTTCCGCCATTAATCCTAATAGATCTACCATTGTGGGCTAAATTAATCCATATACAAAAATTGATCCAAAAACTTTATTAGTAAGCCTAAACCCTGATCTAAACAAGACTTGGATCCTAACTGAAAACAAAGTATTAATTAAACCCAAACAAGTATTGGGTTGTAGCTAACAAAATAAAAATAAAGCCTATAAGTTCTAAGTCTTTATCTGTCGTTAGAAGAGAATAAGAAAAGAAAATATTGCAGATCTGATATAAGACTTATTTATAGCCTATAATGTTACCGTAGGAACTAAAGGAGAAGTTGTTATCCCTTTAGTTTCCAAGTTAGAATTGAATTGTAGTCTCAACCTTATATTTATTCTTCTTTTGAAAGGAAAATGATGTTGCCTTTAAGGCTCCTCTTTGCAACCTCTTGGTATCCTTCCAATATTAGAAAACATAATTAATTTATTGAATTATTCTTCTTGTATAACAAGGAGACCGTGTCGGCCATATGTCTCCTAAGTCAGTTTAGATTACTTTGTTTTCTCTATTGTGTTTTTTCCTCTACTGACATGGAAATAAAATAAAAATAAAAATTTTTAATATTTAAAGGAAATAATCAATGTTCCCACATATAATAAAAATTCCAATTCTAATTAGGACTTCACAAAACACATGAAAACATCACATAACAAGGTCGGCTGAAACTTATACAAAATTGGCAGCTATATTGTCGAAACTTCATAACCTAAATAAAGGTGAATTGGGCCCCTATTGCACATGGATTAAATGTATTAAGGCCTCCTCTTGACGCTCCAAAGGATCCCCAAGTTCATCCTTGGCCAAAACTTGTACAACCAGTCCATTCAATGCTTCTTTAAATGCCTTTATTTTAGACCTTGTGATGGGCCCATTTGGAATATATAATAGGTCCTTGGTGTTTGCGGGCTAGTCTGTATCATCCCGTATTTCCTTAAAATGATTCGACCTCAAATCAAAACCTCTGTCAAATAAAGTAATTTCAGCAACAATAAAGGTAGCACTAATACCATACTCGGAATATTAACTTTGTAGGCATTGTCATTGATCCTCTCTAAAATTTGAAATGGACCATTACCACGAGGCTATAACTTTGATTTCCTATGTTTATGAAATCATTCCTTACACATGTGCATCCAAACCCAATCATCGGGTTGGAAAACAATCTAGCATGGCAATTCTAATGGTGGATTTCTGGGAGGGAGAAGGGAAAGGTTGAAGATGATGGTTTGCTTGGTCTAGAAGGGCGGTAGTAGTGATGAGGAAGAGAAGATGAAGTGGGCAAAATAGTTTCCCCAGGGTGACAACAGTTGGTATAGGTTAATTGAGTGTAGGGTTTTTTTGTATTTTTTTTATCTCCCTCATAAATTCTCCTCAAATCTCCCCCCTCCCCATTTTAATTATATGTGTAACCATCTATTTATAGGTGGAAATCTTTTTTTGGCTTGAAGGAAAAACAAACTAAGATCAATCATTGGATTTTAAGAATAAATCATAACCATTCATGTGCTAACTTGGAGACAAAACAAAGAAAAATAGACCATTGAATTTAGAGAATACAACCTATTCATTTTTTTTATTTGCAGTTGAACTCCCTCGTAAAGTTGTCTCAATATCTTTGCCTTCTTTTCACCATTTAAACTTACCTTCTTTTTTTTTCCAAAGGTAAAGAAATTAAGTCTATAGGTGTTAGTGGATTAAACTTATAAACAATTTCAAAAGGAGAAAAGTCAGTAGTTGAATACACAATTCTATTATAAGCGAACTCAACAAAAGGAAAGCATTCTTCCTAGCTTTTCAGATTCTTTTGAATAACAATACGCAAAAGTTGGGATAAAATTTTATTCACTACCTTAGTTTGCCCATTTGTTTGAGGACAACAAGTTATCAAAAATAAGAGTTTAGTTCCTAATTTTCCCCACAAAGTCTTCTAAAAGTAGCGAAGGAACTTAACATCTCGATCTGAAACTATGCCCCTAGGAATACCATGCAAACATACAATCTCTCTAAAGAACAAGTTTGTGATATAAGATGCATCATCAATCTTATGGAACGCAATGAAATGCATCATCTTAGAAAATCTATCAACCACAACAAAAATAGAGTTTTCTATCTTTTATTTACTTAGGTAAACCTAAAACAAAGTCCATAGAGATATCTACCCAAGGTTTAGCGGGTCCAGGAAATGGTGTATATAATTCATACGATTATACTCTAGATTTTATCTTTCTACAAGCAATGCATTGTTCATTGATTTGTTGCACATTCCTTTTCATCTTTGGCCAATAGAAATGTTCATGCAATAAGTCCAAAGTTTTACAACCCTAAAATGACCAATTAAATCACCCTTATTTGTTTCACGAACAAGCAATTCATGCAAAGAACTAGCATGAATATACAATCAATTCTTTTAACTAGTAACCATTCATCAAATAAAACTTACCAAAATTTGAAGGTCCACGTGCATTATATATTTCGAGAGTTGTATCATCTTTTTTATGGGTTGTTTAACCACATGATCAAGAGGTTCGCATCAATTAGGGACTTGATTGAAGAAATTTAAAACCAAAGACCAAACTAAAAATAGGTGTGTGATTGTAGGGGTCAAAATTGAGCAAATTAGGTGGCCAAATTGAAGAAAAGTAAAAGTTTGGTAATCAATTAAGGGTTCAAATGCACAAATGAGAAACTGAGGACTAAGATGAAAATGGCGTTGAACTTTAGGGCTGATGATTGAATTTGGCAAGGAAATTGCACGAAATTAACACTTCGGGAAGTAAATGGGGGTGCAATTAAAAACAATTAAAAGAAAATGAAGTAAAGTGAAAATTTTCAAATTCCAAATTAAAAACCCTAATTTATAGGGTTTAGCCTAGGTGACGCGTCGTTCAGCCACTGTTTAGCTTTTTTCAGCAGTTTTGGCTGATTAAGTAGGCACTTTCAAGTAAATAAATGTAGCATTTTGGACCACCTTTAGGGCTGTGATCACCATTATTCAATTGAGAAATACCCCCTCTATAAAAATTAGCTACACTCATCAAAAGTTTACATCCCATTTTCTTCAACGAATTCAATAAAATCTTGTCTTCAATGAGCCATCACTGCATTTTTAAATTCTAGGCTAATCAGGTTGGCACTTTCAAACGAATAAATATGAAGCTACAAACCTCCAAATTGAGCAAGGATGAATTGAAATGAAATGTGTGCTTCTCCTCTACCAAGATCAAGTGGTCTCCGATGATGTTTACATCGGAGTTGCTTTGACGAAACCTTGAAAATGGATAACTCAGTCATCAATGGTCGTGATACCCATTTTGCAAAACCATTAATTGTTTTCATATGTTCACACTCCAAGCCTTCTCAGTGGGTTCTTATCAAAGTCTAGCCAAGTTTCTCTCAAGATATGTAGTGTTCTTTGTGTTCTTGGGAAGAACATTGCCTTAACTTTATGACTTATACCAGTTTTCATCTAATTCTTTGCATATAAACCTTCAGGCAACTTGATTAGCTAATAATCTAGGTTTATTTGCATTAATAACATGTTTTCAATAGGTTTTAATCCTAGGTTTCGATTTTAAACTAAAACATTTTTTGATAAAATCATGGTTTTTTAGTGATAACCAAAGTGAATGGATGGTAGATTATTGATCATTTCATGATTTCAAACTTGTATGTGTCTTTGGTATGTCCATATATGGTTTGATTTGGAATCCACATTGTTAGGTTCATGTTGAATGTTTTGTAGTGCTCTTCATATTCTTTATTTATTAGGTTTTGATTCGTTTTGATAAAGAGTTTTTGAGTTTTTTATGCTTTTTTTAAGTTTGATTCATTTTGAATTATGATTTAAGTTTTGGTTTGATTTTCATGTCAAACCATTAGGCTTTGGTCCGGTTTATGGTTGAACCAAAAGTTTTGGGTTAACTTGATCAGGTCAAAACTAGGTCAAAAGTTAAAACCCTATTTGGCTGGGAAATATTTTTGCTATGGATTTTTTGGCTTAAGGGTGTATTTGGAAAACACCCCCCTAAGACTATTTTGACAGTTTTGATTTTAGAAAAAATAGGTTTTTATCAAACTGGACCTTAAAAAAAATAATTTCTGCTTATTGCATAAACTCAATCCTTACAAAAAATTGTTTTAAAAAAATTATGTTTCTTTGTATTTTTTTTAATTTTACAACAAGTTTGTAAAAATTCTTTAAGGATTTGGTCAATATTTCAATAACCTCAAAATTTTAATTCCTAAAAATCAATGATCAATATTTTGATATAAATGTTGGATTACTAGTAGGTTGGTATTTAAATATCAAGAGTTGACTAGAAAATTCTCAGAATTATTTTGGATATTCAACAATTTTAATTAGGAGTATTTTTCACCACAATATACGAGTTGTACAAAAAAACTTTCACCTTCCAGAATAGGTGATCCCTGTCAGAGCACCTACATGGATTCTCCCTAAAAGAATTTACCTGGGCATACGAGCCCATAATAAATTTAAAATGTCAAATTCATGAGCATAAATCTTCATGAGCCCATAATCTTTGTCTTGCAAAGGTAGCAATACCTTATCATAAAAAGATCAAGATAAAACTTAAGACTATGGATTGTGGATTTATTGAATATGCATACAATAGTAGTGGTTATCAATATTTTATACATAAGTCAAGAATGAAGGATATTTATTCTAATACTATTACGGAATTAAGGAATGCTATATTATTTGAGGATATGTTTTTATGGAAGGAAATATGAGAAAACGGTTCACTTAAAAAAACGATTGAGGCTAGCTCAAGTAATCATCATTAATTAAAAGATGATGAAGTTAAGCTTAGAAATATAACAAAAATGACCAAAACATTTGGTTCTGATTTTTTTGGCATACTTATTAGAAAATGAACCTCAAACCTACTCTAAGGCAATGTCTTATCCAAAAGCTTCTTATTGAAATGAAACAGTCAATAGTGAAATTGAATCAATTATGGATAATCATACATGAAAACTAATGGATCTTTCTCATAAAAATAAATCATCAAGCCATAAGTGGATCTTTAAAATAAAGATGAAAGTTAATGATACTATTGATAGATATAAAGCTACACATATTGTTCAAGGTTCTAAACAACAAAGTGTGGAAGATTTTGGCATATATTCATCTGTGTCAAGAATAACTTCCATACGAACGTTAATAGCCATTACATCTATTAATAAGTTTGAAATACATCAAATGGATGTAAAAATAACCTTCTTAAAATAATAATATTTATGAGGAGGTTTACATCGAACAACCTGAGGGGTTTGTTGTCAATTGACAAAAAAAGAAAATCTGTGAACTTGTAAAATTATTATATCATTTGAAACAAATATCTAAACAATGACATGAAAAATTTAAAAAGGTTATGTTGTCAAATAAATTTAAAATCAACAAAGTTGATACATATGTTTATGTGAAAAACACATATAAAGGTTATGTCATTGTATATCTCTATGGAATACATGCTTATTTTGAGTAGTAATGATCACATGATCAAGTCTACTAAGAAAATATTAACTAAACAAGTTTGACATGAAAAACTTGGGTGTTGCAATGTCATACTAAGAATAAATATTTCTAGGGCATCTGATGGATTGATATTGTCTCAATCTTATTATGTTGAGAAAATTCTCGAAAAAAATTTTGGTTTGTTTTTTTATCAAAAACTGAATAAATCAAAATGCTCACCTTTATAATTGCTGGAAAATAGAGGCAGTAGTTTTTTCTCAAAATTTCAATTTTCAACCCATTTTTTACCCAAAAAACACTATAAAGACCTTAATAAATCCATTTATGGCTTTAAACAGCCCAAAAATCGATTCAAAATCCAAAATCAACCCGAAACAAAAAAAGAAGTTCTTGAACTTAGATCTACCATCTCAGGTGATGCTAATATTAAAAAAAAAAACACCATAATAGAACTCCTCTTATCAAATAAAATTATTGACACCAAGATTGACCATTTAGAAGACCAGAATCATTGTCAATTGAGATTCTCTATCATAGAAATCCAATAAGTCTCTCTCTCCTCTACCAAACTGGGTACTAAAAAATAAAAATAAAAACAAAGTTTTACATCAAAATTTAATCTTAGAAAACTCAAGGGACTAGAAAGTGATCATTTGAGAAATTGAAAGACTAAATTAAGCATTTCAAGAAAAATTTAAAACTACACTATTTTTTAAGTCTTTTCTATCCTGATCCTCCTTTTAATTTTACCAACGGTTAACCAATAAAATACTACTGACCATCAATTTTGCAACAAAATAACTTAATCAAAGAAATAAAGTTCGTTGATAAAAAAAAAAAAAAAAAAAAAAAGATCCATTGCTTCCATCGTATGTATAATATGCCACTTCAGTGAGGATAGTGTAAAAATTATATAACAGCATTTACTACCTCTAATATGAATCATTAAATCGAACAAAACAAAACATCTTGACTTTCCATTGATAGGTTGCAAGCATATTATTACTTTGCCCCGCTTTCCTTCAGCCTAAAGGTATATTGATTTTAAGGTTCTTCTTCCTACTTTTCTCTAAATCAACATGTGCACCCTCGCATGCATTTATTGACACTCTTCTTTCTCCATGCTTTTACTAATTGTTTGATTACTGTCCTTTAATTAAAGATGTTGGTGCAGAATCATAATCTACCTCATTAATAGGTTATGGGCTTTGCTAGTCTTCTCCCAATAACGCACTTTACTGGCAAAACAACAGCCGATCAGCAGGTCCACGTCTGTACCTGGTGCCAACTCATGCCAATATTAGATCGCATGGCCAAGAACCACAAAGTCTCAACTTATGCTGGGATCCAATCCATGCGGGCTCCGGGCTCCTTTTTCTTCGAACGTCATAGAACTTTACCAACGAAGTCCGAGGGCACCCATAATGCGTTGTTGAAACTATGATTATCAAAAACTTGAATTTTTTTTTTACTTTAAATTTTATATATATATATATATATATATATTTCTAGATTGTTTTGATATACTAATATTCAAAATTATTTTAATGTAATTTTTAATAAAATAATTATTATCACACTCTCAAAAATCCCTATAAAATATTAAGCAAATCCCGCTTCATTGAAGAAGATGAACCTTGTCCCATAAAATATATGGAACTCCAAGCTGTTTTGACATGATATCGAGTGCTTGAAGGAGTCAATGTTTAACTCCCTCATTAGGGATTTAAATTTGGAAAAAAAAGAATCAGACAATAGTGCCATCATTTGCAAAAGCCAGTTCGCATACAAGAGCAAGATGATCACTTCCCCATTTCTGCAAGATGAGGGAGAATTAAGGACACAGATTCAAAATGCAGTAAGATAAATTTGAGACTAACAAGCTAATAGAGTGCATATAAAATAACTATAGGGACACTAACGATAATTGTGTAGCGTATCAAAGATATCATGTCTGACTAACTGGATGACTGACTGCTTTATTTCAACAGAAAGCGACAGATCAAAGTTGCATTTGAAAATTAAAAGTACCTCATTGGGAAGCCCTGCACTTCTTCTCAAAATATTAATTGGTAAGGTTTCAAGAACTCTCACAGGAATAAGTCCCTTTGTATGCCTGTGAAAAAATTGAAATCAGGACAATAAATTGCGGATGCGGGCTGTGTATTCTGCATGTTTATATTATGTGATCAGATTACCATATGTAATCAACAGTTCCCATAAACTTGGAGTGGTACGAAGTTGCCAAGGGTTCTCCTCGGTTGTCTCTCAAGCCACGGCTCCCCTAAAGAATGTAACCAAGTTATATTATAAGAAAAACTTTTTTTTCACCTATATTTATTTCTTTATAGAAAATAGCTACTACAGATGGCCACTGCTTGGTGTAGTGGTAAAAATTTTGGACTTCAATCTACAAGAAAGCAAGTTCAAATATAGACAGCCACTTCACTTCATTGGAAAATACTGAAGGCAGGACTACCTCCAAACTCTCTCCCATAACCCGAATTTAACAAGGATACAGCAAAGTAATGACACTACGTTAACAATGATGTTCCTGAAAAAGTAACAAATGTGTATATAACAAGAATGCAAGAATAAAAGGAAGGGGAAAAAAAGAGATCTAAAAGCTTACCGGAACCCCAAGATATGCACTATAGAGTTTTAATTCGTGTTGAAGACGTGTGAGTTCTTCACTGCCAGTTGCTAGTCTTAATTCTTCATCACTCCATCTATAAATCAATGACCTTGAGAAATATTCACATGACACCGTACACCAGTAAGTTAAATGAGCCATTACTATTTCAGTGATCAATATTTCAAAATAAGATGCTAATTAAAGATAAAACAAATTTGCATCCATGGGATCTCAATCTACAAGCTTAAATGACATCCAAAACAGCATAATTTCCAAATATTTTTAACCTCGCCACATTTTCATCCTGGGATCTCAAGTCTTTCTGCTGTGGTGGACATTCAAGCTGCCCAGAAATATTCCTACGGTCATGTAGCAGGATTTCCAACTGCCAAAATTCATGCAGCACGTAGCAAAAGAAGTTACAACTATGGGGTACTTAGGCATCCAAGTTGAAATACAAATGATGAAGAAAAAAACTATGACCTTGATGCAGTACAATAACAAAACTGACCTCAGAAGCAGTGAGAAACTGATAAATAGCACTCTGATCATCAGACAAAAACAATACTGAAGTTAGAAGTTCGCACTGAGGTTTACATGGTATAGGATAACAGTCAAAATAATAATCACAACCTCACCTGTGGTAAGCTATTTAGATCCCCACCAATTATAATAGGTATGTTGCCCCATTCTTGTGATAATTTGTATGCTTTTTCAAGAAATATTCGAACCTATATCATGGAGGGGTAAATACATATTTAAGATATCATGTGTCAAGCTTCCAAAAGTATAAATAATGATGGTCCTTGTTTTCACTGAGGAAATGACTGGCATTCCAAACAGTCCCCCCTCAACCATCCCAATGGGAAATAAAAAAGGTAACACCATCCTGTGCACGGAGAATACATGCAGAGAGGTATATAATCTGTGAGATGCTCTTGGTTTCTTCATAAGGGGGGAGAGGAGCATTGAATACCTGACCTAGCTTGATATCTCCACGGTTTGGGTTGAAGAGTACATGTATATTTCCAACCACTAAGCTTCGCCTTTTTGGGGATATTGTCCTATATATGTGGTGACATGTGAGTGATCAACTTAGTCATATGATTTCAAGAATAACAACTGATTAAGACAAGAGTTTAAATAAGACTTGAGGTCAAAGATCAAACCCCTTTTTAATCATAAGAGGGGGGGGAAAAAAGTAGATGCTGCTGTTTCAGGTCAATTATAAAATTAACTGCAGTTGAATAAGAAATTATTGTAAACCATTAACTTAAAAAGGAAGCCAAATTCTCATCCTCTTTCATGTAAACAACAGCACCCCAACGTGCAAGATCATTAAGATGATGTTTCCATGATAAATATTAAATTGGAAGCACAAGAAACACATACTCCAATATAAAGAGCATAAGCTTTAATGAGTGAAGAATACAAGTATATCCAGCAAAATGAAAACCCTGAATATTACTAGTAGAGAAAGTGTGTCAAATTGTTTCTTGAACACCTTATAAGAAGCATAAAGATTATATGTGACAATTTAGAAAATCCCAGCATATTTTTGGGTTATATAGGAGCCGTTCATTAATTCACATTTCATATATGCCCAGTAGTTTTTACACACTAAACAATGGAGCATAATGTATTTGAAACTTACTTTGATGCTTCTGTACACAAGCCAGTACCCGATTGATTTTCATTCATCTGCATATTTCAGGAATTGGAACCAATGAAACCAAAATAAGTTTAACCATTGCCAAGAAGTCTGTAAATAATGAATATGCCTCCCAACAACAAAATTTTTCTCTTACAGTCATAATATATAAAATCAAGGGATGCATAGTGGAAGAAATAACATAAAAGAGACATGGTGGGGACTCTAGATCCAAGACAGTTCACACATGCGTATAATTGAAGACGACGGAAGATTGCCCAACCCTAAGTTATTGGATTTTACTTGGGTTTATTATTAGGCTTAGTTTGTTATTTTGTTGGACAATTTTATTTAGTGGGCTATGAGCTCAATTGTTGGTTATTTTAGGGTTTTACAATTTATATATTCATTTTTTATATATTACAGAGATAATGATGAATTGATAAAAAAAGTTGCATACTTTTGTTTTTCCAACCCCCCTTTCCTTTCTTTTTCTTCTTCAACCCCTTTCTTCTAATTCTAAGTTTTTCTTCTTCTTTTATTTTATTTCTTTTAAATCTCTTTTGTCTCACATCAGCTTTGATAGCAGAGCACAGTTTTTTTTAGTTGTAGCTAAACGATCCATCACAATCACCAAAATTCAATCACAGCTCCTAAACCCTAAAATTTATAGGAAGCTCTCATCAAAAGTGAACTAAAAAAAGGTGTCAAAAAAGGAAAAGAGTGTTTCTTTTGCCTTTTTGTTTACTATCAGGAGAAAAAAAATCAGATCAATTTTCCTGTTTGCATTGGAAATCAACAAAAGATCCCCACGCACCATCGGCAGCTCCACTAGCCACCCTGCCCACCTATAGTTGAACTCATCCACCACATCCATCAGAAAACAAACCATAATGGCCACAACCACTCCCAACTTTAGCCCAAAAACCATACCTTCACATGACACCAAATAACCAAACAACTCTGCCACCAGCCTAGACAACCGCCACTAGCCCAAACAACCACACCAACAGTGACCCATCACCAGCTGACTATCTTAACCACTACAAACCACCAACACACCACTGAATTACCACCACAAGATTCTATTAAACCCTTATCCAAATAGACCTCCAAACCACTACAAAACGTAATACTTGTAGAACACAACAATCCCAAAGAGAAACCACCATAGAACCCAATCGCTCTCTTCAAACGTCGGAGGTAGTCATCAACAAACTAGTCCAACAGCACACCAACAGTACACCAGCAGCCCTCCAACATCCACTGGTGTTGAAAGAGAATAACAGAAATACAGGACAACCACTAGCATTCTCTTTGGCCTGTTTATATGCAGCATCCAGCTTCTTATTCTCATTAGGTGTGCTTGTCCACACACTATATCTAATGCTCTTGTGGATGTTATACTCATGAATGATTTAATGAGCCTGTCCACACACTATATCTAATGCTCTTGTGGATGTTTTACTCTTGAATGATTTAATGACAACGAACTTTGCATTTGCGCATTCTTCAGCGAAGTCTTCCTAGGTAGACTTTTAGTCTGGATCAAATCAAAGTATGGAACAGAGAGGCGTGAGAAAGAACTGCCAAATTCTCTTTTTAATTTATTGTTGAATTCCATAACATTGTTTTATTTTATTTTGGGTAGGTAATGACTATATGATTTGGTGAAATTCATATTCTTTCACTTTTAAGGGTATAAAGATCTAGCTCATTAGATTACCATCAAGACCTAACAGTAGGAACAAAAAAAGAGAGAGAATCTGAAAGAAAAAGGACTTGATGAATGAGTTTGAGAAAGAGATTAAAGGGAATATGGTGTATCTACCTTAATGATAGAGGAAGTTTCAAGAAACTCTTTAGTGAAACCACTTGAAGTAGGTGTGTTGTTGGAAGAGTTTCAAATAGTTGTCCTCCTAAGCTCCTTGATTCCATGCCCTCTACGCTTAATCTCAAGCATGTCAAATATTTTAAGCAACCTCCTAAGCTCCTTAATGTCTTGCATCCTATGCTTGACATCCAACATGTCATAAATTTTGAATAACTTACAAAGCTCTCCTTACCTCTTATTCATAATAAGAAAGACAAGGATGGCCTCAATTCACTAGAATGTGTTTGATCTATATCCACTCAGGATTCAAAAAATGCTTCTTCCATTCCCCATATCCCCAATCATAAAGTGTTCATGGTCACAATCCTGTAGATCTTCTTCCCATGCCTCCTTACTCTAAATGTCCAAGTCAACTAAGTATTTTGTATGTAGATTTCATGATTTTCATATTGAGATTATAAAACAAATTCGAGCAACTAATGAACAATACAAATTTCAAGCTGATTTACATAAGTTTCATGATACATTTAATATTAAAGATTTTTTCATGTTAAACCTAAATGGTGTATACTCTTGAAACTAGTAAAAAATTGTAGACGAGCAATGCTAGACCATCTAAAATGTTACAAATTGTTGAATCAAATATTTTATGTCATTAACCTACCACCAAATTTTAGTATTAGCTCTACTTTTAATATTATTAACTTGGTTATTTAGAAATTGCAACAACTTATCCCAGATGATCCTTTTGAAACCCTCACCTCATTACCCTTATCATTAGCACAAAAGGAATGTATTAATGCTATTTTGAATGCAAAAGTTATTTTTACCAAGGATGGTGAAGTTCAACGAATCTCAATTTGTGAGTTAGACGACCAGATTGATTCAGACTGTACTTGAATTATAAGAGAGACATTGCAACAACTTGATTTTGATCTTTAGGAATCTTATCAAAGCCGCCTAGAGCTATATTCAACGAAGACGAGTTTTCCCAGCCCTGGAAAAGATGGCAGAGACACCAAATCCGAGACAGCTCATGCATGTTTATAATTGAAGATGACGGAGGGTACCCCTATGTTATCAGATTTTACGTGGGTTTATTATTAGGCTTAGTTTATGTTATTTTGTTGGACAATTTTAATTAATAGGCTATTGATTGTGCATCAAAAGTATCATTAAGTCTCTTATTTTACATATGTATTTATTGTTTTTATTTGGGTTTTTTATAATAATTGATGTGCTTTTTAGTAATGAAGTTTCTTTTAATGTATCGATAGGTTGTTGGAGCTTAAATGAATTATTTTAAAAAATTTAACATCGGAATTCGGAACAAAGAATTGAAGAGAAATTTAGTTGAAGATTGAAGCAAATCTTGGTTCAAATAAGTGCTCCAAATTTGCCCCAAAAATCAATTCTATTCCAATCCTAGAAAAGATTATCATATGATCTATTTCAAGCCCAAACTTGCCTTATATTGTGTGCAAACTTCAACCATCAAACACTCAAGGTTTCAATGTCAATCTTAGCCCAAATAATAGGTACATTTGTATCCTTATATGATGCTTAAATTCAGCCTCCAAATCAGCCCAAGCACAATCCATGATCTTACATGTCCACACAACAAATAACATTTGATTTATTTTAGGTAATCCATTGATCTAAGAGGGCAGACACATGGATGGAAAGCTAGAGGGGACATTGTTACATTATTTTGGGTCAAAAGGAAGAAAGAGACAGCTCATAAAGGAGGAAGAAAAACGTGCACCAAAGTGTTCTCCAAGCTGGTCTGATTTGATTTTCCAGAACACCTTTCGGTGTTGTGCCCATAACTTTTGACTCAGATGTCCAAATGAGTTGTTCTTTAATGATCTAGAAAGCTAACAGAATGGCCTATAAATATGTCTCTAATAGCTGTCTCCAAAAGAGACTTCTAAGAGGGTCGAATTGCTGTCCAAAGTTAGCGTCATATTTGTGTTAGAATTTTTACCGAAATTGTGTTGTGTTCTTCTTTGTAGATTTCAGTTCTTTAGTTTGTAAAACTTATTATTTCAGTTTGATTCAAGTTATTTCATGTTTATTAAAGTGTTCTTATATATAATCATGGTTGGCTAATCTCTTTTTTGGATCCAAATCAAGGATAATGGTGATTGAGGTGAGTTCTTTAAGATATGAATGAATCTTAATGTTTATCTTCTTATTTTCTTCATGAATGTTTTATTATTGCAAAGAAATTTTAGAAATCATTTAGGTAATGTTATAATCTTGAATTTTTATGCATAAACCTTAGTTTTGGTATAAAGATTGCTTGATTCAATGTCTTACTTAATATGAAAATACTCGTTCATTCTTAAGCAATAATCAATTTTCATCTTTTTAAACTTCATTGTAATATCTTCCGACCTAATATCAACTTAAAAAGATGAAGATTGATTATTGCTTAAGAATGAATGAGTACATCTCCATTTTACATATGTATTTATTGTTTTTATTTGGGTTTTTTATAATAATTGATATGCCTTTTAGTAATGAAGTTTCTTTTAATGTATCGATAGGTTGTTGGAGCTTAAATGAATTATTTCAAAAAATTTAACGTCGGAATTCGGAACAAAGAATTGAAGAGAAATTTAGTTGAAGATTGAAGCAAATCTTGGTTCAAATAAGTGCTCCAAATTTGCCCCAAAAATCAATTCTATTCCAATCCTAGAAAAGATTATCATATGATCTATTTTCATTCTTCATTCTTAAGCAATAATCAATCTTTATCTTTTTAAGTTGATATTAGGTCGGAAGATATTACAATGAAGTTTAAAAAGATGAAGATTGATTATTGCTTAAGAATGAACGAGTACTTTCATATTAAGTAAGACATTGAATCAAGCAATCTCTATACCAAAACTAAGGTTTATGCATAAAAATTCAAGATTATAACATTACCTAAATGATTTCTAAAATTTCTTTGCAATAATAAAACATTCATGAAGAAAATAAAAAGATAAACATTAAGATTCATTCATATCTTAAAGAACTCACCTCAATCACCATTATCCTTGATTTGGATCCAAAAAAGAGATTAGTCAACCATGATTATATATAAAAACACTTTAATAAACATGAAATAACTTGAATCAAACTGAAATAATAAGTTTTACAAACTAAAGAACTGAAATCTACAAAGAAGAACACAACACAATTTCGGTAAAAATTCTAACACAAATATGACGCTAACTTTGGACAGCAATTTGACCCTCTTAGAAGCCTCTTTTGGAGACAGCTATTAGAGACATATTTATATGTCATTCTATTAGCTTTCCAGATCATTAAAGAACAGCTCATTTGGACATCTGAGTCAAAAGTTATGGGCACAACACCGAAAGGTGTTCTGGAAAATCAAATCAGACCAACTTGGAGAACACTTTGGTGCACGTTTTTCTTTCTCCTTTATGAGCTGTCTCTTTCTTCCTTTTGACCCAAAATAATGTAACAATGTCCCCTCCAGCTTTCCATTCATGTGCTTGCCCTCTTAGATCAATGGATTACCCAAAATAAATCAAATGTTATTTGTTGTGTGGACATGTAAGATCATGGATTGTGCTTGGGCTGATTTGAGGCTGAATTTAAGCACCATATAAGGATACAAATGTACCTATTATTTGGGCTAAGATTGACATTGAAACCTTGAGTGTTTGATGATTGAAGTTTGCACACAACATAAGGCAAGTTTGGGCTTGAAATAGATCATATGATAATCTTTTCTAAGATTGGAATTGAATTGATTTTTGGGGCAAATTTGGAGCACTTATTTGAACCAAGATTTGCTTCAGTCTTCAACTAAATTTTTAGGGAAGGTTTATTATTAGGCTTAGTTTATGTTATTTTGTTGGACAATTTTATTTAGTGGGCTATGAGCCTAATTGTTGGTTGTTTTAGAGTTCTACTATTTATTTATTGTTTTTCTAAATGTTTGTGAGATTATGATGAATTGATAAAGATCGTTACAGACTTCTGGTTTTCCAACCATTATTTTTCCTCTTTTCTTCAGCCCTTTCCTTCTAATTCTAAGCTTTTCTTTTTCTTTTATTTTATTTCTCTTAAATCTCTCTTTTATCCCGCATCAAGACATAAAACCATAGATGATATTAATGAAATCATCAAAATATCTTCTATTCCTCTATGCATTTCATTGAGTTATTCCATCCAAAATTTTATTTAAAATTGTAATGCTTTAAATGATGCTTGAACAGAGGTCACAATTCATGCAGTTGTAGCTGTACCATCATAGACCTTGCAATCTTTGACAGTCCAAACCACCAAGAGGAGCTTTCAATGTTAAAAAGAGCCAAGTTATCATATTTCCACAACTTTTACCAACATGAGCACAGATAAAACTCAAGTCTTAAATGCATCTAAAACCAAAGCTGTAATGCATCTAAAACCAAAGGAAGAAGAAGAAGAAGCATTTACTGTTGCAGCGATCGAAAATAAAAAGAAGAACATAAATAAGAAAAACTAGTTACACGTTGAAAAACCAACCCTTTGCATACCTTTAAAACACAAAATTGAGCAACATTATTTCGAAGGCCAAAACTCTGGAACTCAATATGTTCTTCATGCAAGAGGGTGAATCTGTAAGGAGAATCTGACTTGCTAAATGTTGTATATACAAAACAAACATGAAAATAAGGAAATGAACAGGTACATTTTCTGGACTGCAAGCAAATCTGTAGTCTACATTCTAAAGCAACATGGTGGTTGAAACTCAAACTTATGAAAACGTAAACATGCGTTCAGCTAATAACCAAAAAAATTGATTCATAATTCTCATCACTAGACACAAGAAAGATACGTTCAGCTAATAACCAAGGACAAAGTAATCTGTCAAAGCAAACTAATAGCTCAAACAACAAGCTTATATATATATTCCAAACTTAAAAGTTAAAACATGATCAGCCTTAGAAGCCCTTACAATTTATCTTTCCAAAAGACAGCACACCCATCACATGCGTCGCCTGTTCGAGCCTAAAGTAAAGGTAATCAATAGAACCACTTTAATAAAACTTAACAAACAATACGAAGTTGGGAAAAACTATTTCAATATATACCTTGTAAACACCTCTAAACCCATCCTTCTGTAGAAGATCATCTAAATCATCGAAACGATCGACTTCCTACAGCAGGAAAACTAGATCATCAAAATTACTAACAAGCATTGCTAATTAATACGATTAAAAAAAAAAAAGACAAGTGAAGTTCGACCTGCCTGAAAACAGAGTATCCCTGCATTGTAGTGATGCATCTCCTTACATATAAGCTCTTTTCGCCGTTCCCATTCCATGAATTCCGACGGAATTTTGAAATATAAATCCGGATGCTTTGATGCATTTTCAACACCTAATATATTGTATGAAACAAACACTACTCTATCTGCAGAATTAAAAACATTAAAACATTAAATAAAAAATTAAGCATCTGTCTAATCCTGATATATAAAATCAATACCTTCATAAGCTGGGGAATCATGACAAGAGAAGGTCCACTTGCGGTTATATTCAAAATTACTGTCGTAATTATGACTTTTCTTGCGCTGAATTGATTGGAATCTATTTGACAAAGAGACTGGGTTTTGATTTGGGTTATGAGGTTTAAGAGTTAGGGTTTTCTCAATTTTGGAGACTGATTTTTGCTTCTTTCTGTGATGGTATTGTCGTTTTTTATGAAAGGGATGCTTACGTTTGTATTTCGAGGTGGCGCTTGTGAGCTCCGTCGCTGGAGCTCGGTGGTTTAGGGATCTCATTTTAATGGATTGTTTTGTGTTCGCGGTGGCGCGTGCCTGGAGGCTGGAGGTATACCTGGGAGTGGCTGTAAGGACAAATAATGGAGGTGTTTTAAGGCAAAATTTGATAGCGCAGACTGCAGATGGGCTAAAGGTGGAATTGGTCCTGCTTTTATGAAGTTTTCTTATTTTGATCTCTTTACGCTTCTTTATCATAATTTTACCTTCTTACTTTCTAGAATCCATTACATTTCACCATTGATGGAAAGTCAGGCGTGCTGTGGACTGCAACCGTGCGCCATGTTGGTACCTCTTTTTTTATTCCCTTGATTGATTGTTCATTTTGGTTCCCAAATTATTATTATTTTTATTTCATTATTGTTGCATGATTTAAACCGTGATAATTCTTTTTGATTTATGTGCTAGTTAGTATTTTTAGTTTCAAAAAATATGTCTTGCTTTTTAGGTTGATGCTTGATTTTTCTTAATTAAATTTTAATATCATTTCAAAAAAATAAAAAAATTGAGGCCAACTTTAACATAGAAATAAAAAGGCATCTTTTTTTCTTTTCTTATTGTTCCCGGGGGCACGTATAAGTACATTTTGGTTCCTAAATTTTTTCACTTTTTCAATTTTTTGTATGTCTTTTGAGCTTTCCATGTTTTAATCTTTAACTTTATTTGTTTTGCATTTTAATCCTTGAAATTTTAAAAAAATAACGTTATTAAAAAATTAAAAAGAAAAAAGAAAGTGTTCAGTTAATCACATTCTGACCATTAAAAAAATCAATCTTAGTGTCATTTAGTTTCTATTAAAGAGAGAAGTGTTCTTAAGAGACTTTCATCATATTATAGAAAAAATAAATTGAAGTTAAGAAAATTTTTATTTAATTAATCAATTTTGTATTTCTTGACATTTTTAGAGTGTCTTTTTTGTATATAGGCTAGAAAAAAAATTGTGTTTTTTGTATAAAAAATTCAACTTAACTTTCTAGGCACCTCTATTTTGGTAGAAAACTAAACCAAAAGACAACACAACATATATTGTTATAGATTATATGTTATGTCTATTTAAAAAAAAAAATAAAGTGATGAACAATATATCATTCGCTTTTTAAACATAATGAAAAATAAATGGGTCAAGTGCAAGGGTCTAGTTTTGCAAGTCAACTCACCCCAATCTTTTTTTTTTTTTTTAAGACTAAGTTTGCTTGCCCAATCTCTTCAGCTCGTGCTCTTAGTCCTTTTTATGGGTTTTTTTTAGATTTTTTTTCTTTTAAGGTTTTTAATTAAATTTTCTATAAATTAAATATTTTTATGGGAATGTTAAAATTTTATTTTTTAATTATTACATACCTAATATGAAAGTAAAATTAAAAAAAAAATGTTCATGAATGTTTAATGAAAATACAATGTTTTCTGTTATTTTTTATGATTTTCTTTTGCCTTCAATTGTATAAAGAATATTAAGGTATTATTTTAATATTTTTTTTATTAAAACTTGTTCTTAAGATCTTGATAGGTTTTGGTTTAAAAAATAGTGCTTATGATTAAAAAACATGTTTTTATTAAAAATAAAAAAAATTCAGAGACACAATAATAAGAAAGTGAGATTTAGTTTGAAGATATATATTTTTTCTACTTATTTAAAATTATTGAAATTTTTCATGATCCTTTGTTGTAATTGTCAATACTTTTTATTCAAGAAACATACTACTATTAAAAAAATTATGTCATTTCTTAAATAAGATTAAAGGATTTTTATGATGATATTATTATTTGTTTTGTGGATAATTATATATTAGCGTGATATGTAAAAATCTTAAAATAATTTGTTTATTGATATTGAATGCAAATTAAATAACAATTTTCTTAGCTTTTGTTAACGTGAATGTTTCATATAATTGTTTTTATTTATTATGTATTGAAATGATGAATTCATGATTTTTAAATTCTTAACTTTTTTTTCATTATCATAATAAGTGTTTTTTATAAAAAGACAATGCGTTTTATAAATAAAAATGTTTTCATCATAATAAAAAAAGATATGCATCAATAAAAAAAAAAAGCTTTTGTATTAACCAACTATAAATTACCTAATTTAATAATAACGAAGACTTGAGTTTCAAATTGTTTCCTTTAATTACCCCATTTATATTAACCAACTATAAATTAATTATTTTACCAACATATCCAGTATAAATAAACACAAATATTTCACCTAATTTAATTTATATAAACAAGCATAATCAAACAAAGATATAAATGAATTTATTCATATGCATCAACATATTTTTGTGCTTCAAAATTTAACAAAAAGAAAAGGAATCACAAAAAAATTTCAAATAACAAATAAATTACAAGTGATTAAAATTGATCCTTTTAAGTTGTTGGAGTTGATTGGATTTGATCTAAGATGTTGGAACACAAAAACAAAATGCTAGAAAATAATAGTATTGGCATGTATTGTTCATACACCCAATGACAGGTTTTCTTTCAAGGCTTTTCCATGTACTAAAACAAAATGACAATTATCAAGTTCTGGTATTGAGTCATTTTCCAAAGTTAATGAAACAAACATTGATTCATTATCAACTCTTACGTTCACTATACCTTTATTCAATCATAAACACACATGAAACAAAAACTTTAATAATTTTTTTTAGCCTTCATGGTTGTAAGATAATCTTTATAGTTTCTCCTATAGTGACTTTTCTTGTCAAAATGATGATAAGTTCTCTTGTCATTCTCAATTACCCAAGTAGGCTTTTATGCTTGGATTGCAAGACTAAATCAATACTTAACTCAAGGTCCATGACAAAAACTCAATTGATCTAATTTCTTAAAATAATCAATCATCCTCAACACATAGGTGAACAATAAAGAAACCATTTGTTATCTTACAACGGAACAATTCTTTAAAAGTCGCATATCTATTAGTGCATTTAGTTATATCAAACAACTCTTTGACATGTATAATTATTATATGAGTATCTGTATTCTCATGTTTTGTTTGAAGTTCAAGTGATATGATGACAAACATCACATGTAGCCAACTCATCATTATCAATATGACATAGATATCCAGTTCTTTTTTTCATTATTAGCATTCTTATTAAGGACATGAGGAATTAGATTTTTAAGAAATTAAAACCTTCTTTATTGTTTAAGAACAATTCTTACATTTCAGTATCAATTCAAGAAATTTGGTTTAGTTAATTTATTAGCATCAAGTATCCTACATAGGGATATATTTATTTTTACTCATGGTAATCTATCAACCTATTAATGTAAAGATAACGAGTATTGATTTCATGCATAAATATTTATAACTAAATTTAGATAAGATCTTTAATCATAATTTGATCTCCAGTTATGTTCTTGTAAATTAATAGCCCTCACTGTTAATTCCAGAAATCTCACTTAGATCTCCTAGTGGACTAAGATCCTATTTAATTTATATGACATTAAATAACTTAATGAATCAAAATAAATCAAATTAGATAGATAACATAACTTATCAATCACATCATTATATGACTTCTAGATTAGTTAGGTGATAATTTTTTTCTAAACATATCATATATGTTTCGCCTAACTACTGTTTCTGATCTTATATAATCATAAATAACTCATCCAAATCATATAAGTTAGTTAAGTAGGACCTAATTTTATAGCATTAAACATATTTGATTAACAATAATCTTGAG
The DNA here is from genome assembly GCF_951802175.1 of Populus nigra. Classification (NCBI taxonomy): domain Eukaryota; kingdom Viridiplantae; phylum Streptophyta; class Magnoliopsida; order Malpighiales; family Salicaceae; genus Populus; species Populus nigra. The sequence goes on from NC_084869.1 coordinate 4,874,028, forward strand.
TAGCTTAACAAGTTATCCATTAAAAAAACTCTGATTTTATACATATAAAATCGGAAGGCTACTACTTAATATATTAATGAGGGATTATTATTTTAATTACGTCTCATTCCATGACATTAATGATATATCATACATATCAATTATATATAAACATACAACCTGAGTATGTCATTCTATTTAGATGAATATGAACATATTTAAACTAATTCTCTCAAGCAATCAAATAGAATTAGATGGTCAAAACCTAGGTACATGTTGCAAATCTTTATAAGTCTTTTGTGAGCACCATGATTGTAGCATTTTTCGTCGTTCTTTCTTGGTCTTGGATTACAAGATAGATTTTCCTATCTAAATTCTTATAATTCTAAATTATATAACATTTACATAATTATATAATAAACCTCGAGTTACATTCAAGAAGAATTAGATAAGAAAAGAATTTTACAACTCAATAGAAAAATAAATAAAAGAAATGACATATATGTCTTATTTATTATTACAGCCATTCAACCATAACGACACAATCACATTGGTTTTTAATATCCATAACCATTCATCATGCATAATAAAATTATTTCATCCTTCAATTCTAATTATTGGGTTTATGTCCAATTTTTAAAACAATATTTAATTATTGGGTTTATGTGCAATTTTTTAAATAATATTTTTAACATTTAGAAATATTAAATCAAATCCAATTTAATAATTTTCTAAATATTATAAATTTTATTTAATACAAATTTTCTTTGAAAAACAATTTTCAAATTTAATAAGAAAATTAATCATATTAAAATTCTTATTAATATCTTAAACTATTTTAGGATCAAATAAATAAAATTTTATGGCTTAAAAACTCTCTTAATTTTAGAAAAACAATTTTTTAAAATATTATTTAATTAAACATTTTAATTAAATCCTAGCCTAATGAGGATATTAAAAATTAAAATATGAATTAAATATTTTAATTCAATACTAATACTATTAAGAAAATTAATTCTATAATTAATTTAATCTATACTTCAATATTAAAATATAAAATCAACATTTTATATAAGGAGGGGCAGGATTGTAATTCTATCTCAAAACCAAATTGTAAAAAAAATAAATTGCAAGGATAAATTCATAAATTACACCCTAAAACCCTTTTGTAACTAATTATAACTGGTAGAGGTATTATAGTATTTATACCCTTAAAACCCTAAAATGGTATCAAGGGTAAAATTGTAATTATAATAGCCTTTTGCCCATTACCAGCCAACAACGTGAGGCTTTTGGAAGGCTAACGACGCCAGCAACAACAATGGGTTACAACCTCTCGCTCTCGACGCTATTGGATTCTAGCCACCTTATTTTTTTAAAATTTCGCTAGATTCAAATAATTTGACCCGATCTGGCCAAAACAGTAGTCAATTTTTTAAAAAATAATAATAAAGAGAGAAAAACCAAATTTTGAAAAAATAATTTTTGCACATGAAATTAATACTAATAACAATTAAAACATGCAAACAACAATCTAATTATCTAATGATGGCATTGTGAGAATTTATAAGCTAGAAGAGAGTGATGTGTGTGTGTGTTTGTGTGTGTGTATTATGTTTGAGGGTATGCCTGAAACTACCCGTGAGTATAAATTGCATGAGTTGTTGTGTTTGGGTTGTTGTTGGTATTTGTAGATGTTTCCAATTAGGTAGAGTTTTCGTGCAGGGAAAACTTTGCTAAAATTTTATTAAACCAAATAATTCCTTATCTAAATAAAAAGAGATCCCTTGTATGGTGAATTATTCATAGGAGGTATAATTTGTAGTAAGTGTGATGATTGAAAGTGATTATGTATGAGAAGATATATATGTATGTATATATATATATATATATACACATATATAATTATTAGAAAAACTAAAAATGCATTAAGAAAGTTCAGGTACACACAAACAAGAAAACATCATAGCTTCATAACTAATTAAAGATTTTCAAAACATAAACAATCAAGAAAATGATAATGACAATAAAACGAATTACAACAAAAAAATGATAGTGATATTAAAAACAAAAATGAATATGATAACAAATATAAAGCGAAAACAAATGCCACAAAAATTATTAAACCCAAAACCATAATTTGAATAAGTTGACCCAAAACTAATAATAACAAACAAAGGAATTTATTGATGATGCAAACTAATTCAATGGACATTAATTTACAATTTCTTAACTAGCCTAAACCCTAAGAATACTCAAATAAACTGGAAATCAATATTGAACTAACAATAACCACAATATGATATGAATCAAAGCGTTTTTCTTAAGTTTTAAGTTCAATTTTTGTAAACCTAATATGCAGCAATATAAACAACTTATGATTTCAAATTTTTTTCTTCATTTTTTATACTATATTGATTTGGTTGTGTGTGTGTATTTTGTTGCAAGAACATATTGAAAACAAAAACAATTAATGCAAAAACTTAAAAATAAATAGGTAGAAGTTGATTTTAGAATCTTGCTCTAATACCAACTTACACAAATCGGAGGTTAAGAACCCTTGAATCCATTGACAAGAAAGAAACAACTCAAGAAAATTAAAACTTATTACGATAATGAATCCGGCATAATGATTATTTTAACCAAGACATCAAAGTTATTGGATGAAAAAGACTATAACCCTATGATTATAAGGAATCATGAACTAAAGATATAAAAAAAGAACACCACATAGATAGTTGATCTTTAATAAGTCCAAAAAAAAATAAATTCAATGAAGAACTAACAATACAAGTAACCTTTCTCACACAAAATATCAAATTTTGTAAACAAAATCTAAATATAAGCTAAATAACTTTATTTATAATTGGTAAAGACATCCTAAAAGATTTGAAAAAATAATAAAAAAGTACTAGTACAAATAGAAAAAAAATACTAAACAAACTAAGAAAATAATGCAATTCATGCCTAATAACTTTTAAATTTTATTATAATGTCTGATTGTTACAAAATTTTAATCTTATATAAAATAACACCTATAGAAAAATTTGGAGTCGGTTTTCATAGACTTTGGAGTAGGGGTGAGCAAAAAAACCGATTAAACCGAGAAAACCGGGAAAAAAATAACCCAAAAAAACCGAACCGAAAAAAAAACCGAATTAACCGATTAAAAAATCACAAAAAAATTCTGGTTCGGTTCGGTTTCGGTTTTCAAAATCTGAAACCGATTGAACCGAACCAAACCAAACCGGTTCAACCAGACCAACACTAAAAAAAAAGCCAACTATAAATAGGATGCTTTTTCTAACCCTAAGCCAACTTTGCTCTCTGCATTCCCTAAACAAAAAAGTAGCCGCCCCTCCCTTTATGCATCTCTCCCCTCCCCTTCCCTTTCTCTCTACATATCTCCCCTCCTTTTCTCTTTGCATCTCTCTTTTTTGATTGGAGAAGGAGACTGAGTTGGTGCAATAGAGTTGGATCGGTCGCCATTGAGAGTGAGTTTAGGGTTTTTTCTTTACAGATGTGTGGTGGCGGCTCCAAAACGAAGTGGAGGGAAGATTAGAGAGTAGAAAAACGGGATTTTTTAACTAGCATGTAAGGGTTTGGCCCTTCCTCTTTGATTTGTTTCCTCTTGTTCAAATAATAATGTTTTGATGGTTTTACATTTTAATAACAAATATCTTTTGATCTTTTCTTTGTTTTTTTTTCTCCAGTCAAATTACTTCTGTTCTTTCCTTTTGTTTTGTGTATCTTTTTGCAAAGTTTAATTCTTGGACAAAGATCTAACAAAAAAAAAATCGGGATTGAATTTCTGGATATCATGCATGCCCAACCAGTTAATAAAAGAGTCATACTTGTTGAAAAAGTCAAGATTTCTCAGAAAATAAGCATAGAAAGCACAGATCTGTGAAATTAAAAATAAAACGAAAATAAGATCCTTGAAAAAATATGAACAATGAAAAAACACAGAAATAATGTTCGGTTTTAATTGGTTTGGAAGGAAAAAAAACCGAACCGAACCGAACCGAATATGGTCGGTTCGAACCGGTTTTCGGTTCGGTTCGGTTCAAAAACTTGAAAAAAAATAATTTTGGTTTGATTGCTTTTTTTAGCCCAAAACCGGACCGAACTGAAAATGCTCAGCCCTACTTTGGAGTATATTTAAGGATTGCTATTTAGGAGTTATTATGATAAATTATAATGAGATTATATATTGAACTTTTTTCCTTGTTTTTAAAGTAATTTACATGTTAATTAAAATTAAATCCACTTCTCTAACAATATTAAAAGAATATCTCTCACATTATAGTTACAGTGATTATATTTTTATATCCAAATAAGATTTTTTTAAAGTATTTGGATATAAAATAATCATATGTTCATTTTAATAATTTTTTTCTTTAGAATTTATGAATTTAATAATTAGTGATAAAAAAAACTTAATACTTATAAAATTGTATTTTAGTGGGATTTAGTATGATGATAAAGTAAACGATTTTTAATAAGAAATTATAATAAATAAAAGAATGAATTTAAAAAATTAAAAATAAAAATATGTGTATTTTTATTATAAAAGATTCTTTCATTTTGTCATTGCATGATTAATTTTTTTGTTTGGTTTGTGTCCGTTTTTGAGAGATCCAAGATAAATAAAAACTTAACTCGCAAGTAACTGAGATCTACGAGAAGATATATAAAAAGAAAAGAAAAGGAAATACTCGACAAAATAAAAAATAAAATAAGCAAGTAAAAATTTACTTCGTTTTTCCATTCAGAGAACCAAAGAACCCAGAGAGAGGAGAGAGTCCAAGATCCACTCTCCTCCGCTCTTTTACATTTACACACACACACACACAGAGAAGGAGAGGAGAGAGAGAGACAGAGATGGGGTGCTCTTTTTCGGGGCTGAATGCATTATACGACGCCGTTAACGGAGGAGGAGATGTGTGGATCAACGAGAACAGATTCAGGATCGTGAGGCAGCTAGGTGAAGGTGGATTTGCCTATGTTTACTTGGTTAAGGAGGTGGTCAACGTCTCTTCTCCTGCTTCTAGTGGTGGTCGTGCTGCTGTCGGCGGTGGCCTCTCTAAAAAAGTCAAGGACAAATCCCATCTCTCTGGTACCTTTACTTCTTCATTCTCAAGTCTTAATTGAAAAAAAAAAAGATTTTTTTTTAATTAATGAAACATGTTTTAAGCTATTGCATTTGTATTTTCTTTTCAATTTTGTGATCTTGGTTGCTGAAATATGAGTTTTCTTTGTTTTTTATTTTAAATGGGGATGATCTGGTTATGGATCTTCAAGTATGGTGTTTCATTTACGTGGAGATCATCGTATGGTGTTTGAGTGATTATTACTGTGATATTGGGTTACGATCCCTGATCCACAAGATTTTCAATCGCTAATTATGCCATTTGTCATGCGTTGGATATGCCATTTAATTCGAAGAATATGTGTGCTTGCAACTTTGTTTAGCATTTGGAGAACATAATGAATTCAATTACACTTCTGGTCTGACTTTAAATACTGTGCAGTTGATGGAACTTATGCTATGAAGAAAGTTCTTATTCAGAATAATGAGCAATTGGAATTGGTGCGGGAAGAGATTCGCGTTTCTTCATTATTCAATCACTCCAATCTGCTTCCTCTTCTTGATCATGCTATTATTTCCGTTAAGGTAATAACTGCAAGCTGTTCTTCCTTTTCAGATTATTGTAGGTGGATTTCTCATAAAGTTGATGTTGCCTTTGTTATTAAGGCATCTGATTCTCATGGATGGACATGCTCTGACCTTGTGCTTCATGGTTGGGAAACTCTAGAGCTTTTGAGGGTAGAGCTTTCATTTGGTGTTAAGTCAGATTTTAAAGAAAATTGTACCCATGTTCCCGTCTTCCCTTCTGGATCTTGTTTGGAACTTCTTAATGTGTATGAGTTTTTATCTGTGTGTGCATCTCCTGCATGGCATATCCAATCAGGGCATATCCAATCAGGGCATAGAACTCTCTAGTCATGAAACTATCACTGCAGAATCACCTTCATCTTCATAGCTAGTAACCTATGCATAGAAGCAATTAACTCATTGTATAACAGAAAAATAGGAGCTTCTATGTAGTATGTAGTTTTGAAAATAATTTCTGTGCAAATGTTACATGGGTTGCACACATATTGCTTTGATGAATAGGAACTTCCAGCCACGAACCATTTTCCTAACACGAGGCCAAGATCCTTTAGTGTCATTTGATCAGATTGGGGTTGACTTTTATTTGTACTTCAGAATTAGTGACAAGGAAACTTATTTCAATTCTCTTCTTTTGTACCTTTTACTCAAACATTTTTATGTCCTTTTTTTTTTAAAGGCCACTCAAGAAGGATCTTGGAACCATGAAGCATATTTGTTATTTCCGGTTCACTTGGATGGAACCTTACTGGACAACTCTGCTGCTATGAAATCTAAAAAGGAATTTTTTTCTACCACAGATGTTCTTCAAATATTTCGGCAGGTGAATGGAAATAATATAATTTTTTCTTTTATATTCACTTTTTTTGTTACGCAATACATTCCTAGCACAAAGCAGGATTGGCTTCATAACATAATACCCCAGTGTAAGATATCTTTTTTATATTTGGCAATCATTTAAACTTACTGTTACTTGTATGTGGAAATCACTATTTAGTTTTCTACTCGAGTTGGGTCGAGTGTTCCTGCATTTGCTCTTTAATGTCCTAGAATTAATTCAGAGAATGTTTTGTAACTTTTGTCCCTTTTTTATTTACATCCATAGTGTCTTTTTGTATGCGTAGATATCATACTTTGATATCCATCTACTGTATTGTGTCCTATGCACACTTAAGAAATATTACGCTATACTTTGATATCCATCAACTGTATTGTGTCCTATGCACGCTTAAGAAAGATTATGCTGCAGCTTTGTGCAGGATTGAAAAATATGCACAATCTTGATCCTCCATATGCACACAATGATGTCAAACCTGGTAATGTTCTCCTGACACATAGGAAAGGACAATCACCTCTTGCTATATTGATGGATTTTGGGAGTGCTCGACCTGCAAGGAAGCAAATTCGATCTCGCTCAGAGGCACTACAGTTGCAGGTAATCATTTTCTATTCTCTTCCTTTTCCTTTCACTTTTTTTTGGATTATAATTTCTTACTCTTTTATATTAATTTGTCACCAATATTATTTTCAGCAGCCTTCTTAGCACATCCATGTCACTAATATGTATTTTAAGGGTTTCAGTTATGTACTTGTACAATCTTTAAAGCTTCATTCTATTTAATGTTTTGTCCAATTTCTTTCTGCATTTATTTTCATAAAAAAATTTAAAATGTATTTAAAGTATATTTGAGTATGAATCTATTACCACACAAGGAAACTGCCTTTACCTGTTTAGTTTAGTTTGTTTAGCATGTGGATTTCTGTAAGATTAGCATCTGCCACTATATCATGACTAGACTTGGCTGGCTAATGTAGGAATGGGCGTCCGAGCATTGTTCAGCACCCTTCAGAGCTCCTGAGTTGTGGGATTGCCCGAGCCATGCAGACATTGATGAGAGAACTGATATCTGGTCACTTGGATGCACACTATATGCAATAATGTGAGGATCATCTTCTTCAGTCATCATTTTTATTTAATTCTCAGAAACCATTTGTAGCTACTTGTGTTCTGTACTTCTAACTTTTTGCAGTTAACTTTTCAATTATTTTTATACTTGTTTTAAACCACTATTGAGGAACCCAGTGTCCATCTTATCATTTTGTATCATTTTAGGTTTACAATTTTGCTTAGAATTTTTTTTCTTTCAATTTTTATTTCAAACGTATTGAAATTAGTTTATATGGCATATATGATTAGATATTATTTGTGTGAGTGCAAGTGGATGCATGCTTTGTGCATTTGTTGTTGTTTTCGATGCAAGCATGTAAGCATCATATGTTTTCAGAAACTAGAAAGGATAACTTCACTTCCTTGAACTGTTTGCTTTTCCTCTTAATTATTGTTTGTAATTTCAAAATCTGTTGCCTTGCCCTTTTAAGGTGAAGCCAGATCTCATGTATCTCTCAAATGCTGCTACATTTTTTCTACTTCTACTTCTAACGGCTGATTTCTGCAGGTATGGAGTATCTCCATTTGAATATGCACTTGGAGAGTCTGGAGGAAGCCTTCAATTGGCCATTGTAAATGCACAGATAAAGTGGCCAGCTGGACCCAAACCTCCATATCCAGAAGCTCTTCATCAGTTCGTGACATGGATGCTTCAGCCTCAGGCAGCGGTCCGCCCTCGCATTGATGATATTATAATTCATGTTGACAAGCTGATCTCAAAGTTTTCAAATTGAGATAATAATATAGAACATAAAGAATATTACATTGGGAATGCAGCGGATGCTTGTGCAGCTCAGCAACTTCCAATACTCCTGTGATTGTGGATGTTTAAAATATTCAAGTGAAATGGCAGTGAAAACAAGCAGTGGCAGTTCCTTGTTCGAAGGGTTACAGAGATGATTCCTTTTTGGCAGTAGCTGTCAGTTTGTGCAGGGGCTTAATTTCAGTGTATCGTTATCTGTTTAATTGTACAATCTGTAATTTATGGAACTGGATAGTCTTTTGCACACAAATATTCAATTTTTTTTGTTGAAAGATAATAATTGGTGACAGGTACTAGCTTGATATTTGTGGGACGTGGCATTTTGGATGAAAGGGCAGATGTTTCTCCTACATTTTTGTCCCAAGTTCGTTTAAGGAATGATAGAGCATGGAATGAAGAAAATCATCCAAGTTTATCTGGTTTACAAGATCATCATCAGGTATACAAGCAAAGAGAGTTCCTCCCAGGATACAATTATAAATCAACAAAAAGAAATTCATGGGGATATAGGCTTGATAGATTTTTCTCAGGCAAAACAAGTAAGCAGCAGCCAGCAGGGCAGCTCGTTAGCAAAAAGGAGGTTCTGATAATAAACTTCTCATTGTAATAAGTACCTGTGTGCACTATTATCATGTATTCAAGAGTTCCCTTGAAACTGTTACGGATCAGCCTGTTATAACTTAATATCCACTTAGAAGTGCGAACTGGAGTTCCCTTGAAACTGTTACGGATCAGCCCATTATAATTTAAGATCCATTAAGTGCTGATTGGATTAATCACAAGATTAAATTCCAAGAAGTTAAAAGGAGGTGTTGAATGAGCTTGTGCAAGTAAAGATAAGTTTAGAAAAGGTAAATTTAGAGAGTGAAAAGAAGGTAAAGATAATGAGACAATTCTATGAGAGAGTTTGATCACAAATTGAGAAAATGAATATGTTGTAAGCTTTTAAAGCAAATAAGGATTGCAAGCGGGTTGTTTTCCAACCAGGTAATTATATTTGAGTGCATATGTATAAGGAAAGATTTTCTACCTATAGAAAATTAAAATTACAGCCTCGTGATGATGGTTCATTCTAAGTTGTAGAGAGGATTAATGACAATGCATACAAAATTAATCTCTTAAGTGAGTATGGTGTTAATGATGCATTTAATGTTGTTGAGCTTACTTTATTTGACCTAAGTATTGATTTGAGATCAAATCATTTCGAGGAGAGAGATAATGATATTGATCAGTCCACGAACATCAATAAGAACATATTACATGTTCCATATGGGTCATAAGGTTCAAAATGAAGGCATTGAAAGAAGTACTAAACGAACTAGTCTTGCAAATATCCGCCAAGGCAGAAATTAAAGATACTTTGAAGCATCAAGAGAAGGTCCTAATGCATTTAATTTATGTGCAATAGGGGACCAATTCAACCTTATTTGGGCCATGAATTTTCAGCAACAAGGCTGCCAATTTTGCACTAGTTTTGATTAATCTTATTTTTGTATTGTTTCCATATGCTTTGTGGATTCTATATTAACTATGAATTTTCTATTATGGGTGGAAAAATTAATCATTTCTTTTATATTTGAGGTTGTCTTATTTAATTTATTTTCATGTCAGGTGAGGAAAATATATAAAAAAAAGAAAAAAATCCAAGCTTGAAAGGGAAACAAGATGGCAACAAAGCTTCCTAGATTTGCAAGAAGAATATTCCAGCAATTTTAATTGTTTTTCCTAGTGATGGAAGGATAATTAATTGGTGGCAATAAGGAATAATAAAAACACCAGCTTTTTCTTCTAAAATAAGGATAAATAAAAGGTTACAATTAAAATCCTTTTCTATCTTGGAAAGTATAGGGTGAAAACTTCTCCCTTGATTTTTTTTTTGTGTGCATTATATGCTATAAATAAACCTTATATCAGACTTGTATTGTTTTCTTTTCTTTTTCTCTTATCATGACAATATAGAAAATTAACTTATAGGTTTTATTTTTATTATTACAGTTATAACATAAGGCTTGTTTGAGCTTAATTAATATTTAGTTTTTAGTTAAGATCCAAGGCTTCTTTTGAATCAATGTTTTAAGCTTCTTAGTATATGTTTTGGGTCTACTTTGTAAGTGGATCAATTTAGTCCACAATGATAGATCTATTAGGGTTATTTTCTAAAAAGTATTTAAACTTTTTGTAAGCTTAAATTTTGGTAGTCATTGAATAATATCATTTTAAATTTTCAGATTAGATATAAGAGTGATTCTTGCATTCTTTGGTTCTTGAAAGAATTAAACTGACTTATCAAAGATTAACTAATTTTGTGACGTTATTTAATTTAATTCCAATAGTGTTAGTGTCTTGTGACATGTTTTCATTATATTACACTCTTATTAGACCTTTTTTGGCTTTTCATAATCATATTTCAATCTTGATTGTGGATTGTGTAACCACATGATCACGAGATTCTCATCAACAACTTTTTTGATGGTCAGTCACTTCTTCTCTCCTCCCTTGTTTCCCGGTGACCCTCTCTCTCCTTTCTCAAACTTTAGGACTGAAACGTGAACCAAATATAGCTTTGAATCAAAATGTAAAAACCTTAAGAAAAAGGAACCAAAAATGAAAAAAAAAAACTTTGAAGATTAAAATAATAAAAAAGTGCTCCATGCACAATGAAAAAAAAATGAGACTAAATATTTGTTTCGGTTTCAAGTTCGGACCTTAAAATTTTATTTGTTTTGAATCAATAAAACTAAAATTTATTTTTTCAAATTAAACATTAACTCGACGTTGGAACTTATTCTTGACATCACGAGAACCCTATATTAAGCCAACCAAAACAAATCATTAAGACCAATATCAAATTAACTCAATATGAAAATAATCAAATTGGGAAAAAAGAGTCAAGTGACAAAAAAGAATTAAAGGAAAAAAAAATATATTTTGGGTAATTATCGCAACCATCATTGGATTGTGTATTGATTCTATGTTGTATTTCCATAATTGTTTTAATATTTATTTCATCTTGCATTGTCTCCCCTTGTTCATGATTTCAAATATTATTACATGGTTTATTGAATGTTAATTTTATGAAACGAAACTTAATTGTAGCTACAAATAACAATAAAAAAAATAAGGACTAGGTTTGACATTAAAAAAAATAACAACCCAATTTGCTATCTTGGAAGAGAATCAAGCATATAAATCGAGGAGAGGAGAGAGAAAAGAATAGGAAAGGAAAAGATAGAAGGTCATCTCACAAGTCACCCAGCAAAGAAGTCCCCGTTAAGACAATTCCAACAGTACTAAGGAAGTTCATCTTTGGATCTCGTGTATCGCCGGAGATATGTTCATGCCTAATAAATTAATTGTTTTTTTTATATTTTTGGATCATTTTAATTTGTTCATGTCAAAGATAAAATTTTAAAAAAATAAAAAATATTATTTAATGTATTTCCAAGTAAAAAATATTTTAAAAAACAATTACTCTTGTAATATCAAACACTAGCTTACTATAAAATAAAACCAAGAATCTTTTTAATTTTTTTTAATAATTTCATAAAAAGGGAAAAACAAACACGAAGGAGTTCCACATCATTGTTTTTTTCTTTTTAAAAAAAGAAAGAAAATAATAATAATAACAATAATAATAATTTTTATTATTTTTAAAAAATTATTTATAATATTAGCGTATTAAAATAATTTAAAACTATAAAAGAAATTTTAATTTAAAATAAAAATAAAAATTTTAATTTTAATTTTTAAAACATAAAATCAAATAAAATTACAGTTTCTGCGATACAGTCTCAACATCTATGTTAAAGACAACTTCTACAATTTCCTTTCCAGTTAAAAGCTTCTGACGTGATGGGATATTACTACCGTGAAATCAATTAAATAGTAAAAAAATTATTAAATGTCATGGAAGGAGTATTTGATATTGTGATAGCTTTTATAGTTGTGATTTGAAAAAATTATTTTATAAAAAGTATTTTTAGTTGAGATTAGTTTGATATTTATATATGTTTGATTAAAACTATGGTTGAAATTGAGGTTAACAAAAAAAATAGTTTAATATGTTTGATTAAAAATATTTTTCAAATTGAGATTATAAAATAATTTCAAAAAATTTATATTTATATTGATGGTTTTTAATTTAAATATTGTAGATTTAACTACTGCTATTACATTATGAAATAAATAATATTTTATACAAAATATTTTTTATTGTTCCATTAAACTATCTACAACTCCATCACGTATCAAATACATCCGACAAGGATTACAGTTTTATTAGTTTTTTAAACGGACAACAACATCAGGTAAAATATCATCAGGAATAAAATTGAAATTGCGATCAAATTCTGCAAATACTATGTCATTAAGCGATCTTCGTCTAATTTATATAGTGTCATTGAATAATATTAAACACTAATTTTTTGAATAAAACACAATTAAAAGCATTTTTTTTACTGGGCTGGACCTGGTTTAATGTATTTAGCTTTAAATCGGACCTGATCCAGCCAGAACAGTGAAGAGTGACTGAACTGTTTACTTAAATGAATAATAGAGAGTGATTCACTCTCCATAAAAACAGCTCGTTGCTACTTTGTCTTGCCCTGCGTTACAAACACATATTTCTATGGGCCTTATGAACAATAAATTTTTTTTTTCATTACCAAATATATTGCTCCTGTAATTTGCTTCAAACAATGTAACTTTTTAAACTTAATGTGTGTGGTTAATTGATAAAAAAAAAGAGAGTAGGTACACAAAAAAGTACATGTGAGTTACCATCAATAAATGTTCCATGTACTTGAGAATTAACCATGCATCTAAAATATTGTATATGAGCATGTAGGGCATTAAGATATTCATCCGCACTTTCTAATGGTTTGAACTTATATATATATATATATGAAGAGTTTTTTTAATAGCATTATTAAATTTAATCAAGTGAATTAATTTTAAAAACTTTTGATTCAATTCTTTACCTAACTTAACTTTTTAATTAAACCGTATAAAAGTTAATTTGAGTTAAATCAATTGATTTTATATATTCAAATATAATTTTGATAATCAATAAAAACATGATTTAGTTTTTAAAAAACTTTCAAAATGATAATTTTTTTTAAAAATTATTGAGACAATGACAAATTGGATTGACTCCCCCCACGACCTGGGTCATGGACTTCATCAAGTTTAATAACTTTTTTATAATTTTTTTTATTTAATTATAAGATAAAAACATATGCTCATAAAATTGAGCACCTACCTAAAAATAGACACTTTATTATAGACAATTATCCCTAGAAAGCAAACAAAAATTAATAATGCAGTCCATTTTCCAACCATTCAATATTAAATGATGAAATTGAAAAAGAATAAATTAAAAACAATTAAAAAACCAAAAAAAAAAAAACATATCCTATCGGTAGGTAAATTCGTCAAGTATATGAATCAGGTAAGCTGGGCTAGTACACCAAATATTTGAACCGGGTTATGGACTTCATTGTGATTATAATTTGTTTTTTTATCTATATTTTATTTAACTATATAATAACAAAAATAGATGATTGTGAAATCAAATACCAACTCAATACTGAGATGTGTTTTTAGATAAAAAAAAAGTTTTATATTTAATCATAAAATTAAATTCCCAATTAATCCAGTATCCAAGGATTAAAAAAAATTAATTTAGAAGATTAAACTTGTTAGACCAGCAAACCAAGTCAATTAGCAAAACCTGTGAATAGGTCCATTGACTTTATAAAGTTTAGTATCATAATTTTTTTATGAAATTATCTTTTTTAATTATACGAGAAAAAAATAGACGATAAAAAAGTCAAGTTCAATTAGAAAAAACACTCCACTAAACTCATAAATCATGGCAACCTGGGTTACTCTGACAAATCTTTAAACCACACCAACCTTATAAAAAGGTAAAATAAAAGGAAACAAATTATGAAACTAAATTCTCAACCATCCCAATATTAAAAAGATAAAATCGATAAAAAAAATTGAAAAAAAAAATCATAACAAAAATTAAAAAACATAAAGAAAAAGGAAAGAAAACAAAGCATTGTGGATTACTATTGTCATTTACAATGTAATGTGAATAGTAGTTTCTTCACACCCTTTAATTTTTATTACTTTATAAAGTTTAATAACATGACTTTTCTCTAAAATTAATTTTTTTTAACTATACGAGAAAAAAATAGACTATAAAAAAATTAAGTTGAATTAAAAAAAATCCACAAAACTTGTAAATTATGGCAACATGAGTTACCTTGATGAACCCGTTAACCACAATAAAATCATATAAAAGCAAAATAAAAAGAAGTAAATTACAAAGATAAATTTTCAATAATATCAATTTTAAAAGATAAAATCGACAAAAATAGATTTGAAAAAAAATTATAAAAAAATTTAAAAGAAAAAAAAAAAAAAGCAAAACATTGTTGGATTACCATTATAATCCATAGTGCAATGAGTTTTGGGTAAACAATAGTTTTCCCATATTCTTCATTTTTTGTTACTTTTTAAAATTTAATAATATGATTTTTTTCTAAAACTATTTTATTAATAATATAAAAAAAAATAAACTATAGAAAAGCTAATTTCAATTAAAAAAATCAACCAAATTTATAAATGGGAGCAAACTAGCTTACTTTGAAAAATCCACAACCATTTTAATTTCATAAAAAAAAATTATAAAGTTGAATTCTGGTTATCTCTATATTAAAAAAATAAAATTGACAAATTTTGTTTTGAAAAAAATTATAAAAAAACAAAATGAAAAAGAAAAGAAAAACTATATATTGAGGAAATAAAAACAATATAAAGAAATACTAAGAAATACTGTAGTAATCTAGAAAAAATAGAAGGATTATACTGCTTTCCCCGCGTGTTTTAGTTTTTCTTATAATTTTCACGATCAAAATGTTCTCAAAATTCCAAAACGCGACTAAAAGAGCAGCAAAAAACGCAACGAATAATAACAAATAGTTACTATCTTGATAAGGCAAGAAAGGTTACTAATAAGAGCCCGCAAAAACTGCATACCGTTTTCACTGTTAGCAACCACATAAACATGGTAGAGCAGCAGAATTCATCTTCCAAAGTTCAAGCTTTATATGAACTCTGCAAAAAGACCTTTACACCCTCCGGGGTACCCCCTTCCTCTCGTTCCATCCAGAAACTCTGCTCTCTTTTGGGTATTTCATTTTTTCATTTGCTCTTATTATATTTATAATTTTCTTCTTATGTTGTTTACTTTAATTCTCAAGTGGGTTTTGTGAATTATGTAGAATTTGATTTGGGTTTTCCTTTGTTTTGAAGCTGAACTTGAAAAGGTGAAACCTTCTAAGAATAATTGGAATTTGTACAGTGTGTGTGTGTGTATTGGTTATCCCTTCAGTTTTCGTTGGAATTAGAAAACTTTAGCAGAGTTCTCATGATATAACTTAAGGATGAAAGTATGAAATGACATACAGTTGCAATAATATTGGAAGACCCAACGCATTATTGCTGCATCAATATATTGATTCTCAAATTTCTCTTATAGTTATGGAATGAGTGACAGTTCGTTATGTGCTTCATTATTTAGCTTGCTAGTACTCTAAGCTACAAATTTCCGTGCACTGCTCCGCTGTTGTACAGACACGGTTGGCCCTGCTGATGTAGGGCTTAGAGAGGAAAATCCAGATGATGATAGAGGGCATGGCTTTCTTGGACCTAATCGGTTGACCAGGGTTGTTCGATGGGCTCAATCCATAACATACGTAGATATTTTTGAATGTGATAGTTTTACGGTGAGCGTTACCATCTTCTTTCTGAAAAATGATTTTGTTCATGTTGGGGTAGCTATTGTGTTTCATTTCAGTTATATATATATATATATATATATATCTATCAATTTGTTGGTAGATTTTGGTAATGATAGTTAGAATTAATTTAGTACCATTTCACTTCTTAAATTTTCTTCTTTGCTGGTGTTTGTGCTTCTCGACTAACAAAATATTTGTGCTGAAGTTCTCCTTGATTTTGTTTGAGCAGTTTTTTATTTGAATAATATATTCTGATTTTGAGAAGTAGGCTGGAAGTGCAGATTGATGTTTAAAGTTGTTTGATATGACGATTCTCTTTATGCAGATGTGTATATTTTGCTTTCCAACTTCTTCCGTTATTCCACTTCATGACCATCCTAGTATGACAGTTTTCAGCAAAGTTCTATATGGCTCTTTGCATGTGAAAGCTTATGATTGGGTTGAGCCTTCCCGTTACCAAAAAAGCAAGGGGCCTGGTTATCCAGCAGGTTTGCCTTTTGAGAGCCTTTTCAACATCCACCCTGTCAGTTTTAGAACTTTCACTATCTTTTTTATTTTATTATTTTTTGTTACCATCAAGAATTGGAATAGTTTGTGTGCTCATTTGGGGTTTTAATTCTAAATCATCTACAGTTATTTGAGTATTTCTCTTCTATACACTCCTAATTTGGGTCCAGCTTTAATCAATGATTCACCTTTTTCGAAAGCAAGATCAAGTTGAAATGAAAATCCATGGATTCAAATGCTTTTTGTCAGTTGTCTCTGCAATCTAAGGAACGGATATCTTACTGCATTTTCTTCTTACTAGATAAAATCAAGGCTCCATGATGCACCACCCAAGCAAGCTCAGATATGTTGATGGTTGCTGGTTAACATTTTTCTTTTTAATCAAAAACTGAGCAGACTAGTAATGAAATTATTGGCCTAATATAGATAATTTTCACTTGTTCCATGCCCCATGATAGAGATGGTTTTTATTCAGAACCATTATATTGTTCAGACCCGACATCCCATATTATATTGGTATTTGTATGTGTTCAGATAAGTAAATATGTATAAATCTTTGTGTACATGAGTCAATGAGTGTATGTATCTATGTGCATGGGTATGTAATGAGAATTTCTTGGTATTAATTAGTTAAAGTAACTGACTGATGATGTCACTTTTCAAATAGTTGGCCCGTTGGCAAGAATACTTTAATTTTCCCTATAAAGTAGTGTTGTCAAAAGACATTGAGGCATTCCAGGCCAAGCCAGGCGAGGCCTCATCACCTATATTAGCCACAGGCGATGGATTTTAATGAAGCGTTGCTTACGCGAGCGCCTTGTGAGTGGGTGCAAGGAGTTAAAGCTAGCACCTGCTCGAAGTTTTTCTTTTTATGTTGGATTTTTTTTTAACTCATTTATATTTTGACTTATTTGTCCATTTTTTAATTTAACACAAGAAACAACTTAGGGGTATTTAAAAAAAAAAATCAATAAAGTGGAAGACAAACATACATTTAGAAGAGAAACACTAGCCACACTTTCTTTTTTCAACCATGGGAGTCGGGGAACAACACATCTCTACAGGTAATACTTTAATTTTTTTTCTTTATTACTCTATATTTTATTATTGTCATCTTTTTGTTTTTTTCTCAATTAATTTCTTTATTCTTCAAGCATCTGCTCTCTCTCCCCCATGTTATTTGTTCTCTCTCTTCACATGTCAATTTTAATGGTGTTATGCTACCAAAATTTTAACTTTTTGTTTTGATTTGTTTTTGCTTTTTAATCTATTTGGTTACTTACCACTTTAAATTATCTTATTTTGTTTTAGGGTGAAAAATATAACTTTATATGACTATGTTATGGTATTTTATATTTTCTTTTGAATTTTTAATGATCAAATCTTAATTGAGATGATATATATTTTAGATTTATATAATATAAAATAATATTACATATATATTTTTTAATTTATAGCATATTGCCTTGGTTCTTTTGGTCGAGCACCTTGGGCATTTTACAGGCTTCGCACCTTTTAGTGCCTTTTGCCTTTGACAACACTACTGTAAAGCTAAGTTGTCTGGCATCATTTAGCGGTGTTTGGAATTGAAGTTGGTCTGTTGAATTATAGTTTCAAATTCACAGCTATGAACTTCCACCAAATACAGGCGCCATTAAAAACTGCGTGATATGATATCAGAATATGAGACTGACTGAAACTAACATTGTGGACTTCTGTCCCCTGTAGGCATTCACTAAAATCTGTCAGTAAGTTTGCTGTATGTTTGGATCATGTTTTGCTTTAGTTTGGGTTACAAAGAGTAAAATAGGTGTCACTGGCTATAGTCACTATCTTATGTGTTTTAGTGTTCGAGTTTCGAGTATAAAGAGGTGCGGGCTAATGATGCCCATCTTTGGCAGTAAGTTTGGCGAAGTTGACAGTTGATAAAGTCTTGACAGCTCCCTGTGGGACGTCAGTATTGTTCCCAAAAAGTGGTGGGAATCTGCATTGTTTCACTGCAGTTACCCCTTGTGCTGTGCTTGACATTCTTACACCTCCTTATAGAGAAGATGCAGGCAGAAAATGTACTTATTACCATGACTATCCTTATTCTACCTCCTGTAAGTAACCTCTATTTTCATTCATTATTATAATTTCAATCACCGTTTCCCCCCCTTTCCTTGCTGTTCTGCTATTCTTGCTGCATATAGGAGTCGAAGCATGTGAAATTCATATTGGATTCTTGTTTAACCATGCAACAAAGCTGAATAGCTTTTTAACATATCACCCTGCAGCTATAGGAAATGGAGCTGAGTTAAGTGATGAAAAAATAGATGACCATGCATGGCTTGCTGAGGTAGAAACACCTGATCTCTATATGGGCCAAGGAGCATACACAGGACCAACTGTCAAGGTTTAACTCTCATCTGTTTGATCAATACATTACCTGTAATTCTCTTCCCAGTTTTGTTTACTCAGGATCATGTTATTGTTAACTCTAACTGCAACTGGAATGTTGAATTTTGAACTCAGTGGATGATTTCTCTTTGATTACATAGCTGAGGATATCTTTTTGCTCTCTTTTTTCTTCAGTAGGATAAAATGACTTGAAATGCAGAAAATCCTCATAAATCTGTAGTTCTAAGTAAGCTGTAAGAGTCATCTCTACCTTCAGCGAATTGTATGGTTATAGAAGCCTGTTATTTATTCTTTTGTCACCATGTAATGCTGGGGTCTCAGATTGTTGCAGTTTTGTTGATGCTCAGTGTATATGATAGGGTACTTTTGATCATTATGCTCGAGACTTTGCCCCAGACCTGCAACTTGCACCAAAATGTAGCTTATTATGCTCAGCAGCTGAAAGAGTTTTGCTTTGTTAATTATTTTGTTTGATAAATGATCCACTGGAGTCTTGTAGAACCTAGCTGGTATGTAAAGCAGTATCTTCCAAACATATGATTAAAGGAAGCCCTGAAATGGATATGATCAGCTGGTAGAAGGCATTTTCTAGCGCGACTCGCCGCAAAACTGCCGCTTTTGAGCTGATTATTGGTCAGCTTATCTGCATCCTACTGGTTGCATCTACAAACATTCTATCTATTGTCTGTTAATGGACGTACTGAGAAATATTATATAAACAACACAGAACGTATTACAAGCCATTTTCGCATTAAATTAAATTAAAAAAAAAACTCAGTCGTTATTGTGACCTCCTAGAGATTACTGTAGATTACAACAATAATCTATCGTGATTTTTTTTTCTTTAATCATATTTCTTTTTCCCAGTTGATGTTTAGTTTGGCAAGATAAATTTAATTATATTGATTAAAAAAAAATTAAGGCTTAAATAACTACATTTGAAACCAAGACAAATGAGGGACTACACTGAGCGTGCAAGGGAAGGGAAGATTCAAGATTGGTTGTACCAACAACACGTGTCAGTGTACTAGAGAAGTTGGAAGCGAGTTTTTCCATTTGGGGCAGCGTCCACGGTGCGACTTTGGGGGCATTTTCTTTCTTCTCCTCACCTTTTTTTTTCTTTTTTCTTCTTGGTTTTCTTGTTGAACTCTCCGAGATAGGAAGCTGTTTAATTTTTTATGTCAAATTTAATTTTTAATTTTTTTTGATTGTTTTCTTTTTTAAGAATAACTTTTTTTTTTAATTTATTATTTAATATTCAGTAAATTAAAAATTAAAAATTAGACTTTTATAATTTTTTATTTGCTACTAAAAAATAATCTTCATGTCAATAGTTGGATCACGAGTTTAAAAGAATAGGTTGGTTGACATTGTTTTTTTAGGTTTTTTTTAATTATTATTTTTTTAATTTTATTATTCAACATTAGAGTTGAGTGTATTTTAAGTTTTTTTTGGATTGTATATTTTTTAATTTCATCTTTAAATATTAAATTGATTTAAAAATTAAATTTCATAATTTTTTTTGATTTTTTCTATTGAGTTGTTCTATCTACATGATTAGGTTTGGAGGTTTGGTGAGCTACCCAACTTTACTTATATCTTTCCAGTTCAAATCTAATTAGAAATGTAGTTTTGATATTTTTTTATTAAATTTTTATTTTATTATCAATAAATTATATAGATATCTTTCCTTTATCTTTTAGAATATTGAAAAGTTTTTCTTTTTTTTTTTATAGGTGAACATGACACCTGCCAGTTGATTTCCTTACTTACTCTGGAGAACATAGCGCCATCTGTCTCCAGATGACACAGGAACGTACTTGGTCGTTGGGAATGGGCTTCCACCAAACAGTTTGAGATGAGACGGACAAGCACAGGAGTTTCAAGAGATGAGTTGTCATTACTGGGAACTTATGCATCATCATCATCGTTTTTTTCAAACTGTTGTTGCTTTTAATTAATTAATTTATTTTTATAGTATTGCTTTTTTATTTGTCATGCAGTTGAATAAAGTTTCAATCCTGTCCTTTAATGGCTGGCACCGGTAGCATCAGCTGCATACAGAACGACGAGAAAGAACTACATAGTCTGGACAGCTCCACATACAGCTATGGATCTTAGCTTCAGATGGATTTATAGCACCTGCTGTTTGATATTCCGATCTCAGTCAACCTCCACAGACTAGCACAGGTCATTTTTTGTGCTTAACAGCGCACTCGAGAGACCCAGAGATGCTGGACCTCCAAAGAGGCTACTGTCGTTATTTCAAGCATGAAAACTTAATGCGTAGATTAGTGATGGAGAGCTTCGAAAGTAGTGCAAAAGTTCAGCTACCTAGCATGTAGCAGCACAATGATATCAAAAGGAGAAAATCTAGTCATTTGAATTTAATGAGTTTAGATAGCAAAGAAACTTCTTATTATATAAGACAACATAGAAACAGCAATGGTACAGATCTGGAACCAACTCACAATGTCACATCTAACCGAGTTCAGCTTTCTAACACATACCAGCTAAACTTTCTTATTCCGAGGCACAATTGTTCCCATCAACATTTAGAAGTTAAAATGCCAAGCTGATCAGGAAATTGGCATACATGCTGACTGGTTAGGTCAAAAATCTCACTAGACTTTCCAGGTCCACTTAACTTGTAGCTCTGGAATTTCATGACGCTAAATTTGATCCAATTCCTTTTCCACAAAATATCCTTAAAGGGATCTGAAAGCTTCACCAGCATATCGCACATTTCCAAGTTCCTCTTCAATGCGCAGAAGCTGCAAGTGAATTGAAATTCACCAGTAAAGTGATGAACGTAGATTTGAACAAGTGAAATAAACAGAACCATTTTCTGCAGCTAAGAGAACATAGGCAAGATTATTGAACAAAGAAAGGCTTTAGATAAGCACAAGATTCTTGGGAGATGGATGATAAAATCTTTAGCTTATGAGATAAGCAGAAGGACACCAATTCCTCTTTGTTGTATCAAAATCTCAGTCTGTCGAGAATGTTTTAGAAAGGTTGTATCAGATCACCCAATTAAGCCAAATCTCCTAAAATGGGCTCTAATTGTTATCAACTTGATCTAACTAGACATACAGGAAGCTTCCACATTGTGAATATGCTACAATAATGCAATACTGCACTGATATCAGAATTGTTGCTAGCTGCATTTTCAGCCCTCTCCATGTCCGTTTGTGAGAGAGAGGTCTAGGAGTTGCCTAGAGGTGGAAAAAGCTTCATACTTGAAAATAAGAATGCTGAAAGTAAACGATTGGGGGGGGGGGGGGGTGAAAGGAATAAGAGAGACAGACAGCTGCATCTGCAGCAATATTTGAAAGGGCAAAGAGCAGGTAAACTACAAGTTTTACCTGATTATACTTGGCCAACCGCTCACTTCTGCAAGGAGCTCCAGTCTTGATCTATACAACACAGCAAGTACAGTCAAATCCATAACAAAAGAATTGTGCAGTTTATCTGGCATAGTATAACGAGTTTAGATAATAAACCTGTCCACTGGCCAAGCCAACAGAAAGATCAGCTATGAAGTTATCCTCAGTTTCACCACTACGATGGCTGACCATCACACCCCAACCTGCAGCTTTGGAGTCAAGTGCTGCTCTAATGGATTCAGTCACTGTACCTATCTGGTTAACCTGCAAGTCAATGGATCAAGATGAACCAATTTAATTGCACCATCAGTGTGGAAAAAAATTTACTTGCAAATTCCATTTTCTGAGAGCAGAAATGGATAAATAAATAAATAAAGGCTGTAACTTCTGTATAAGGAATAAGAAAAGGAGAACATGATAGATTTGATGCTCGCCTTTAGTAGCAAGCCATTGCAAGCCTTTTTCTGAATTGCCTCAGCGATTCTCTTTGGATTTGTGACCAACAAGTCATCTCCAACAATCTGGATATCAACTGAAGATTGTAGTGAAGCCCATGAATTCCAATCATCCTGATCAAAGGGATCTTCAATAGACACAATAGGGAATTCCTTGACAAAATCCTTGTAGAGGTCACCAAGGCTTTGGGCTGAGAGCACATGAGCTCCATCATTTGGTTGGTTTTTAAAGTTCAAATCATATTTTCCATCTTTGAGAAACTCTGAAGCAGCAACGTCCATTCCTATCTTGATCTGCGTCATTATTTTGTGTTCAAATTAAGTATAAGCAAAATTTTACCTGCAGCATAAACAGAAAAAGAAACTGACTGCTGTCTACCTTTCCTGTGTATCCAGCCTTTTCAATCGCATCCATGAGCAAAACTAGTCCTTCCCTGTTATCCTGAACATTGGGAGCAAATCCCCCCTCGTCTCCAACATTGCAAGCATCTTGTCCATATTTTTTCTCAATAATTTTCTTCAGTGTATGATACACTGTCACGTTAAGAAATAAAACAGTTATCAGTCGTTGTCATAACAGATGGGGACTTGAAGTAAAGGGCAACACTAAAGAACATCTCTATCCATGGTAATCATAAGAAAAGATCTTAACTTCAGAAACCACATAATTAAAAACTGCAGGTGGAACTACTGCATAAGGTTTACAACAATATTAAATCCACATCCATTTCAGCTTTGATTCATGATGCTAAACTAACTGTAGTTTAATTCTTTTTTTTCTCCCCGTTTTAGGTGGTGGAAAATATCAAATAACCAACGAACATTTATAATTAAAAGACAGTAAAATGTACGGCTAGAACAGATAGAAATAATTAGCTAACCTTCACTGCCCATTCGGAGTGCTTCGGCGAAATTGGTCGCACCTACAGGCAGAATCATAAATTCTTGCATGGCCAGATTATTTCCAGCATGACTGCCTCCATTAATGACATTAAAAGCTGGAACAGGCATAACAAGCTCCTTGGTTCCTGATATTTCCTGGATGTGTTTATACAGTGGAACTCCCTTGGCCCCTGCACCAGCCCGGCACACACTCAGGGATACTCCAAGAATAGCATTAGCACCCAATTTTGCCTTATTTGGAGTTCCATCAATATCCAGCATTATAGCATCCACATCAGCTTGATTTCTAGTCAAATGTCAAGAAAGATTATGCAGCTCAGAAATTCATTCCACTTTCTTAAAAATCATATCTATATACATCTCATAAACACAGCAATCATATTTACATTTTCCAAAAGAAAACGAGACCAAGAAACATATAGGAACAGTAAGTGAAATTAAAAAAAAAATCTACTTTTATACCAGTAACATATTTAATTTACCTGACATCAACACCAAGAAGCTTAGGACCCAAAAAGTTATTAACATTTTGAACAGCACTAAGCACACCCTTGCCACCATAAACACTTTTATCTCCATCTCTAAGTTCCAAAGCCTCATAGATCCCAGTAGAAGCCCCACTTGGTACAGCCGATCGGTAAAGCTGATCATCAGTGACGAGATCAACCTCAACGGTAGGATTCCCTCTGCTATCAATGATCTGCCTCGCCTTCACTGACTTCACTTTGCATTCTTTAGCAATCCTGACCGTTGATGGTGGTGCCACAGTCGCGGAGTTTCTGATAACTAAAGACCGTGTTGATATTTTGGGTTGTTTTGTAGAGAAGCTATTGAGTAAAGGGTTCTTTTTGTTGAAGAAGTTGGTGGCTGGTTGTGTTGCCAAGGCCATTTTGGTGGCGGTGTTTTTGGGGTTCTGAAGAAGTATTTTTTGGTAGGGGAAGGGGGTTGGTGGCTTTGCTTAAATAAATAATGCGGGGGAGAGGATGGGACGTGGAAATGTCCGCCAGAGACGATGAAAGCAAAGGGGTGACGGGTAGAGAAGTGTTGTTTCAAACTAGCTTGCACTCCTTTGGGAACGCCATTTCTCAAAATATATATATATATATATATATATATATATATATGTTAAAAAAATTTTAAAAAATTAATTTTAATGTAATTTTTTAAAAGAATTTTTTTAAAAAAAATATATTTTCGAGTAAATATTAACCTTAAAAAACAACCATAAAAATACCTCTCATAGCATATTTTATAATGTTGTGTAAAAGTAATTTTTATTTTAAAAATATATTAAAATAATAATATTTATTTATTTATATATCAATTAAAAAATATTAATTTAATTTTGTTTTCTAAAAATAATTCATTTTAAAAAAAATACAATGTATTATCATGGTTGTTGGCTATTATTCACTTGGAAGCTCAAGGGCAAAGAGCAAGACGTGGTTGTTTAAAATGTGTCAACCATCAAATTATTATTTTAATATTTTTAAATAATTTTAATATGTTAACATTAAAAATAAAAATAATTAAAATTTGAATAAAAATTATTTATTTTTAAAAAAATTAATCCCAAACAAAAGCATGAGACTAACCAGAAGTCAACCACAGTTAAAAAAAAAAAGAAGAGGTTAGGTGGGTGCCTGTGCTTTTTTTTATTAAGAAATACCGGGTCCCACCCAACCAGCATGCGTGAATTATTTGTCATTTTGGATATGGGCTGTCCTTCCAATGTACTATGTTTTGATTTGGGGGGCTCGTTTTTATATGGGCAGGTAATTACTTAAATGGGCCGGGCCGGGCCGGGCCGGGATGGGCCGGGTCGGGCCGAGTTTTTATTTTCCTCCTAAAAATCATTTGGGATTACTAGTTAATGTATGAGAGTAGGATTGAGGATAATCTTTAATAATTAATACAGAGAAGAAAATACCGGCTTGGTAGATGTGGTTTCTGGTATAAAAATATTTGTTAACTGAGGAATGAAAAAAATAATGTATGTGTTTATTATAATTAATTAAAAATATATTAATTGATAAATCAGAAGAGAAAAAAAAGTGTGAAAGTTAATTAAAAAACTAAAATGAAAAGTTGACTTTCAAAGCAAAAGCTAAGAATTATAAAAATACAAATATTTTATGAACCTTTTATTTTATATATTTTTCATGTATTTATCTTAAAGGTTTAGTTTGGTTGCTAAGTAGAAATGATTATATTTCATATAAATGCAGAATGCATATAAAACTAATTTATCTAAAATTTAAAAAGGAAAAAAAAATTAAAGATAAATTACTATAATCTCTTTGAGGTGTTATAAAATTATAAAAACCTTTTAAAAGACTAATTAACATGTAGATGGTATTCAAATTAAACAATTAAAAAAACATGAGAAAGAAGATATTAATATAAAATTAAATTAAAATAACAAATCAAAATTAAAGATAAATGCCAGGAGTTGCTAAGCTTAGAAGGCTAGGCTAGTATGCTTGGCTTAAAAGAAAAAAAAGCCCTAGCGTGCCCATGTTTGAAAGGGCATGTCCATGAGTTTAGTTCTTTCTCTCTCTCTCTTTTTTTTTTTTAAAAAACACAAAACGACAGACAATACCGAATATTTTTTCTTTAAATAGTATGCATGACACGTCGTCTATCTATGCAAATAACGTGTTGTCCGCTATTACAATTTTAACTTGGACAACAGAATCCTAGCTTTTAACTTGATTTTACTTAAAAACACCCCCAAAAGCATCCTTAGGATCTTAATAAACTAATTTTAAACCTTAAAATATCATTTGATTACTCTAAAAAATAAAAATCAAATCAAATAAAAAAAACTTTACAATCCCTCATTTACTTTTTCTGACATTATTAAAAGGCAACACCACCTCCATTGAAATTTGTGTTTTTGGGTTTTGTTTAAATGTTCATTGGTGTTCTTCGTATTCTTTATTTTTTATGGGTTTTGATTTGTTTTGACAAATAATTTTTGAGTTTCTGTATTTTTTTCAAGTTTGATTCGTTTTGGTTTCTTGTTTAAGTTTTGGTTTATTTTTCGAGTCAAACCAGTAGTCTTTGGTTTGGTTTATGGTCAAATCAAAGATTTCAGGTTAAACCATGATTTTCGATTTAGTTCAAGGTTGAACTAGTGTTTTCAAGTCAACTCGATTAATTTTGTTTTGAGTCAGGTACCTAGGCTTTGTTTGGTTAGTTACTTTTTTGTTGAGGGATTTTTGGCCTAAGGGGTTGTTTTACCAAAACTAAAAGGCATTCCAAAGGAAAAGAAATGATAGGAAAAAAAAAGTTCAAAGATATGAGAAACTATTTGCATATTATGGTTTCTAGTTATGTACATATAACTCTCTTAGTTTGGTCTCTAATAGTCCTCTTAATTTTTTTGAAAAATGACTGCATCAGCTTCACTTTGTACAAGGAAAGTAGAAATTGTGGTGATATATACTTTAATGCCAGAAGTGACTTTTCTCTTAATTTTTTCATTAGAGTGGAAGATCTTCTCAACTTCACCAGCTAAGTTAGGAATGTAATGGTTTGGTGAAAGATCTTATCTTGCCTATTATGTCATCAACATATTACCTAGTTACTCTTGAAGGCTCAAAAGTAGTAGTAGCTCTAGAAGTACACAAATTACTCTTTATATGGTTAAGGATTGGTGGAGGTAATGTTATAGATCAATGAATAAGTTGTTAATGTGGCAAACTTGATGAAGGATGAGAGTTTTTTATCCTAACAACTAAAATATTGTAGTGATTTGGGCTAGCAACATAAACAACACTCATTTCTGGTCCAATATCCATATCAAATTCATTCTCTAAGTCCTGTTGACCAAGCTGGAACAAAGAACAATAAAAAAAAGGGTTAATACAATAAGTAACATCAATTAAAGAACAAATAAAGTGTCTAACCAATTCATCAATATTATTTGGCATGATTGTTGCATTAATGACCCCGTCAAATTAAAGTTGTAAAACCAGCATTTTAAAACCCGGATCGGCCCGGCGGGTCAACCTAGGACCCGACCGACCCGGGCCTGGGACCGGTCCGGGTGGAGGTAAAAACCTACTCGGGAATTGGCCAGGAAAAACCCGGTCGACCCGGGACCTGGTCCACCGGGTCAAACCCGGGTGAGACCCGGTCAATT
The DNA here is from genome assembly GCF_951802175.1 of Populus nigra. NCBI lineage: Eukaryota > Viridiplantae > Streptophyta > Magnoliopsida > Malpighiales > Salicaceae > Populus > Populus nigra. The sequence continues at coordinate 4,902,013 of NC_084869.1, forward strand.
TTTTTTTATTTCGAGTGTCATTAAACGACGTCGTTTTTGGCTTTCTAAAATGCCAAAACGCTGAAGACTGAAGAGTGAAGAAGAATGAAGCAAAATTAGTAACCTAATTAACTCTTTGAAACCCAGCTGAGGAGCAGGGGACGTTTGACCATTGATCGATGTTGTTTTTCTGCGAAAAAGGTTTGAATCTCCTTCTTTCACTCTTTGTTTTCTTTATTCTTGGCCGTTTTCTCATTTCTGACATCAATTTCAATTTCAGAACTCTCAACTGATCTGCTGCCATCGAGCCCAATCGTTGCCATCAATTCCTTGCTTGTTGATTCATTGCAGCCCAGTTACCTCATGTATGTTTCTCTAGCTCGATTTCTATCTTTTCTTCTGCCAGTCAACTCAATTTCTCTAGCCCGATTTCAACTTCTGCAAAAAAAATAAAAACTCTGTTGTTTGCATGATGAACTCTAGAATGCTGTTATTGATTTTGTTGTTACTGAACTCTCTAGCCCGATTCATTGTTCATTGATTCTTTTGATGCTGTTGTTGTGTTACCATGATTCGGCAGTGAAAACACGTTGTGTGGAGGTGTCTAAAGATTGTAAAGTTTAGCTTATAATTTGAAAATATATCTAAAGATTATGATGTTTAATGTTTATGACTGTTTTATAAACAAGATTATAACAGTGTATTGTGTGGAATTGGATTGTTAGTTTGTAACAATTGTGTTGAATTACACGCCAAAAAAGGCTGCTGGTTTGTTACAAAGGAAGTTTAATGAATAACAGAGGTTAAGATTGATAGAAAAGAGTCTGAGGCCATCAATCGGCACTTGCGAAAACATATTCGACATTGTAGCTGTGATCATATAGGTATAGTGTGAGTGTTTGTAACTATATTTGTAGCATTTCAAGCACCTGCTTTGGTTTATGAACAAGCATCCCTAACATTTGCTTTTAAAGTTTAGTGATTATTGATGGTTTGAGCTCTGCAGTGCTTGATCTTTCTTTTCATGAGCCGTAAATAACCCTGTGTTCCATTGACAATCTTGCTTTCTGGTTAAGGTACCAGATATAATTGACATATGCATATGTTAGGGATGCTTGACCTTCACATGTTTGCTAAAGGTAGTAAAAACAAGCAAGAAATGTCTGTTTGTGGTGTAAGAAAGATAGTCCCCCATGTAAGTAAATGCCCAGCCTGCTTCGTCTTTGATTGCATTTGCCATCTCCCTCATATATAGGCAGTCCTCTCTTTTTCTGCTTTGTATTGTTCGGATGATTGAACATCCAATTGTACTGTCGTTTTGATTTTAACATCCAATAGTTCCATTTACTGATTTTCCCAGTATGCTGCTCCATTCTTGGGCATGTATGCATGTCCTTTCACTCAGACACTGAAAGCTGAGGATGGTCGAGTTAAGTGAGTTGTTTTCAAGTATATCAGAGTTGGATTGTATATATTTGCGAATACAGTTAGGCTTCCTTTTAAGTGTGATTCTGCATGAACTTGTTTTCCAGATGCATCATTGATCTAGCTATTTGGAACACCTTAACTTTAAAAGCAAATATTTTTTTTAATATGTTTTTTTTGGGTTGACCCGGGTCAACCCATCTGACTCGTGACCCGATCACTTGACCGAATCGATGACCGGGTCGGGTTTCAAAACTATGTGTAAAACTTCTTGATGCGAACCACCACGACCATAAAGTTTACAAGAAGTCTCACATGATTAAGAAGTTAAATGCTTAATGCTTTTGGAAAACCATTTCTTAATGAATTGACCAATAATAGGTCCATATGCATGAAGGCTTGTTCAACAATACTTATAATTAATTGCTAAGAATGTTTTAGAGAAAGAAGAAGAATTCCTGAAAGTCACAATTTAAAAAAATGCATATTTAAAAGAAGGGATAGAGAACAAGATTACAAGTCCAATGATGTTTATAAATCCTAAAAAAAAATGAGAACTCACCTTGATCAAGAGCCAAAGAAAAGTGGTGCTCTAGCGTTGAAAAGAGATTAAAAATTGTCAAAATCGATGGTTCATAAAAAATAGTAACCATTGAGAAATAGTTCTTCAAGTTCTACAATTGTTAAGAAACAACTTATCAATTGTTGAGTAATGATTCACCAAAAGTCATAACAGTTGAGAAACGGTTCATACGCCAAACTCCAAAAGCCCCAACCATTGAGTAACGATTCGCCAAAACTCCAAACCATTGAGAAAGGGTTCAAGCACCAAGTCTCGTGAAATATTACAATTGGAGAATTCAAACCACTAAGCAACTCATGTAGAACCTTGAGTCAAGCGGTTAACCTATATTCAAGTTCAAAGAATGTAAAAAAAAAAATATATAGTTACAATCCAACACAACACAAGTATTTACTAGTATATTGGCTCACGCTCCGCAGCGGGTCATTATCAATTTTTTTTAAAAAAATATTAAGAGTATGAAGAATATTTTAATAGTGTTATTAAACCTAACCAAGTGAGTTAATTTTTAAACCTCCACTTAATTTTTTGCCAGACCCAAACACCTCAGGTCTGATAGCTATGCCAGACTTAAGCGCTCTGGCTCAGAACCAAGGTGTACCCAAGCGCCTAGGTCTAACGTCCATGCCAGACCCACACGCTTGGGTCTCATAACCATGCCAGGCCCATGCACCTTTTTGAAAATATAGGAATTCACTTATAATTGTTCTAAAAACATATTTATTTTGTATTTTCATCTTTGTCTTTTTAACTAAATATGTTTTTATCTTTTCTATATTTCTTTCTTCTATTTTGGGACATTAACCACACGCATCCCTAAAATTCACTCATTTTTTTTTATTAATCTCTAATTGTAGTGAAGAAATCATCTACAAAATTACACAAATTAAGATAGTCAAAAGAACAATAATTCTTTTACATATACCATATTTTATTTTTCTACAACATAATGTATCAATTCAAAAGTTCAGAAGTTTTCCCTTATGATTATATATTTCAAATTTGCTTATATACTAATAGTTATAATGTAGAATAAACTTTCAAATTAGATCATGCAACAATATCTCAAATTTAAAAAAGCATGAACCCTTTAAAAAACTATCCAACACTTGGATGAAAACATAAAATTAATATTTTCATCTACAATGCATACAAAAAAGAAAAGTTTTTTCTTAAAGACTTGAAATAAATCACTTAAAACTCAACATTTTTTTTTCATTATTTCCTCTTTGAATATAACAAATTTATAAAATAGTTGCACAGATAAAAAAGAGTTTGCAATTAAGTTTTACTACATATGAATGAAAAATCTTGCTTGTTAGGCAGTGTTTGTTTTTGCAGTCCAATCATGCTTTTGAAAAATTTTAATTTTTTTGACCCAAGCGCTTAGGTCTGACATGGTTGCTAGACCCAAGCGCGGGTCTACTTGGGTGTGGTAAACGTACTAATTTGACAAACAATAAACAAAGAGGATAATTTTGCACTTTAGTTGTCAAGAGAGAAAAAAGAAAGAGAAAACATAAACAATCGATCACCGGTAGCAATCCAACTATTATCTTTCTACATACGCCATACCATGTGAAATCCGAAGATTTATTGTGTTCTTGCAACCAAGAAAAGAGCTTAGTCTTGCATAACTATTGAACAACTACTTCTAAAGAATGAAAAGAGCATGATTTTTTGGGTTTGTAGATGAGAGAATTTGTGTTTATTCTCTGCTGGCTGCTGCCTCCTTCTACTCTCCCTCTTTTCTGCTGGCTGCTGCCCTTTCTCTTTTTCTTTTTATATGCTAAGAAACCCTAGTCTCTATTTTACAAAATAGTCCTTCCTTAAGTTGACAGTTTACATTTAAGTACTTCAATAACTATTTTTCCTAAAAAGGAGAAATAGCCTTGCATGAAATCTTCAAACTCTGACTTAGAGGAGTTAAATTGTTGATATAAAAACTTGGATGTCGGTTTAGATGCTTCGGAATGTAATTTGGACTCGTTTCTTCACGAAACCTGTTTGCTGGCAGAATTCAGTTGTCATCTTTGGAAAATCATATCTCCATCATATGACATCATTTTTGGCTGAAATTTGGAGCGTGGATAGGTATTTGAATTACAAATCCAAGACAATTGAGTTTGCATCAATTGGACTTCTATAGCTCCAGATATTAAATTTTGAATGGACAAAGGTCAACACTGGCAGAATGCGAGATTTGACTTTGCAGGATGTGATTTCCATGATCTTTCTCTTTTTATTTTTCTTGCATTACATTTCCAGAAAGGTATGGATGTTAGCTTTTTAGTGCCACTAGAATCACTTCATTTCGATCTCTAGAACTCACGCTCTGCACAAAACATCGACTGAACGTCAAATCTGCCAATTACCTCTAATTTACTCCTTTTTGCATCTTTCATTCAAAAATTCCTTCAAAACATAAAACAAAGAATATCAAGACATTTTATATATAAAACATGGACAAAACATTAGGTAGATGTGGGTGAAATTATTGAATAATATGGTTACATCACCACACCATGTGGAAGAGGGCATGGCTGCCCATCTAGTAAGACAACGGTTGGCCATATTTGGCCACTGGAAAACATCACACGCGCCTCCATGATGACGTGGACGCCACCCATTCTCCGGAAAAGAAAAAGAAAGACAAAGAAACATCTCGTGAAAAGATAAAAAAGTAAAAATAAAACTATTATTATAATTCATAGTAAAAGATTTCTTGATCTACCGTGATTTTTCTATACCATTTAACTTTTATTATAATATTTCCGTGGAAATAATCCAATAATATAAAATTGTTGTTACTGATAATTATAAAATTGTGGTGTTTGGAATTCATAGATGTATTGGCCTATTTGCTTTACATTACTAACATAAACAAGTCACGAAATTGCTCTACAAGGGTTTCAGGAAAAAAGAATATTTACAGAAGAGAATAAAATTTCAGAATACTCAACAAAGAAGAAAATCTCATTCTATCCCTAATTCCAGAATATATACTCGAGTTTAGTCGTGTTGCTACTGAAAATTTATAAAATCAGAACGCCGGCCTCATTGATGTGTGTTTATTAACGCAAACAAAGCCGAAAGCAATGAACAAGCACGGTCGTGTTGAAGTCACTGAACTTGCCAATTTCACCGCAAAAGAAGATGGCAACCCGTCACTAATTGGATATAAACTTATTGAGGAATGGCTTCTGCGTGGCAAGCGTTAATCAACTGGATGAGAAACTGAGGGGGGAAAAAACTCAAGAAAAAATAGTTACTGTTAAGAGGAACATTTTATGTCCAATTACTTGTGGAAGTTAATCCAAGAAAGAGGAAATGGTTGCATTGGGGAGTCAAATTTTCTTTCCTGTTCACAGTATAATGACAGTAAAGGCAAAAGGGAACAATTCCTATTTGATGAGGCTAAGGTCAGCTTACCTACACTAATATTCTTTCCTCTTTTAACGTCCCATGGAAGCATGGGAACTAGGAGAATAGAGGAGAACTGTGGTTGTTGATAATGAGGAGCCAGCCAAAGTAAGAAGCAAACGCCTGTGTTATGAAAGGGCAAAATAACAAGGAAAGATTGTTTCAACTTTCGAAATCATGGTGCCTAGAAGGAGTTCAAGCACCGTCCTTGCTTACAAAGAACTTGAAGCTTGATAAACATGCTGCCATAACTTGTCCTGCAGAATGTCTCAACTTGCCAGGAAGATATATCCACTTCGTTCCCAAGTGCAAGGCTGCTGTCTGCAATTATAACTCTGAATAGGGGTGCATTGGTGAGTTGTCCATGCAGTTACCTAGAGCACAAAATCTGTCGGGAACATCAATGATTCCTGGAGGACAGGAGAATCTTGGACGAATCCATTGAATGATTTTTGCAAAGAAATGAGAGGAACACTTCATAGAAATGCATCAATTGACGGATTAGTTTGGATTTTGTTATGAATCTAGGGATTCAAATTTTTCCTCTTGATGTAACTAGAAAAGCTGCCACGCTAATCTTGCCTCCCTAAATAAGCTTCAAAATTAGATTCCCTACTGGTTTGAGCCAGTAAAATGAGAAGAGGGAAGGGAGAGTGAGGATAGGATTGCTGCTGCTCTACTGCGGTAAAACTTCAGAACATGGTTCCTTTTTTTTCCTTTTCTTCTGAAGTACCCTCTTCGTGAATATCAGCATGTAGGCCTTGATTGGCTTGCTTCCGTGTATGAGAAAAGGTTCTAGGTGATGCAACGGGAACTGGAAAGACAATAATGGCTATGGCTTTGCTAGCACACCTGGCATGTGGAAAGGGAATATGGGGTCCTCGTCTCATTGTGGTTCCTACAATTGTCAAGCTTGACTGGGAGACAGAGTTTCTTAAATGGTGTCCTGCCTTCAAGATTGTAAATGCAAGAGGTAAGGTTGGCTGAAACCAAGCTCCTTCCATGTATGCATAACGACTTACAGGCTGGTTTTACAGGATTCAAAAGTCTTCAAGACGAAGAAATGAAGTTTTTGATATTGGATGAAACTCATCTGATAAAAAAAGTGGAAGTCTCAGAGATGGCGAAGTATCTCATTAACTGGTAAACCTCTGCAGAGTGATCTCGTGGAACTCTGGCCACTGATGTATCTCTTGATGCCCCACATCTTTCAAACTCACCAGGAATTCAAGGGCTGGTTTAGTAATTCAAGGTGAACGTTCTATGCTTTTTCACTTTCATGCCATTTTTTTATTAGGAAAGAGCTGAAGGATTATTCTTCGCATGAAAGCTGAACTACCAAGAGATGGCTTAATCATCAGGGAACCATGCCAGTTGTATGTATTCCTCAGTACTACTCATAAATGTTTGTCTGCCAATAATTAAAAAGAAAAAAAAATCAAAATAAAACACCTTCTTAACCATATTTTTCCGGATGCTTATTTTAATTCTAAGATAATATGTTTGGTATACTGAACAATATTGAATCAACATGACTGAATAAATAATTATTTTAATTTTTGTTTGGTGTGCTTTCGAATTAGACTAAACAATTTGGTATATTTTATGTTTACTAAATATTAAACAAAACTTAACCACTTCAAGATCTAAATTATTCTAAGTTTTTTTTTAAAAAAAAATAGTAAAATAATTAATCAGACCTAAACTAGTTAAAAACTCAGGTCAACTTATAACCCGATCAACCCGAGATAAAACAAAATCCATCTATTTTTTTTTGTCAAAGCAAGGTTGCTTTGATTTTTTTAATTTGGATTAACCCAAGTTAACCATCCCAAGTTATGACTCAACCCTTATCCCGGGTCGATCTTCAAGTTAAGTTTTAAAATTATAATAATAATCATTTTTATTTTACATAACTTTAGGTCAACCCAAGTTGACCATCTCTTCCCATAACCTAGACCTTGCTCAAGTCGATCTTTTAATTGAGTTTTAAAACTATGATAATAATTATTTTTATTTTTATATTAACTCGAGCTAATAATCAACCTGACCCATAACCTGAGTATAGCCTTGAGTCAACCTCAAGTAGGATTTTAAAACTATGAAAATAAACATTTTATCCTTATATTAATTTGGGTTAATTTTTAAATTAGATTTTAAAACTATGATAATAATTCACGTCCTTGCAAAACATATATCTTGACTTGTTTCACAAATAAATCAAGTTTACATATAAAGAATCAAATAATTATCTTTTTTTTTTAACAATATTTTAAATAAAAATTGTACCAAGTCTTATATTTAATAAAATTAAATAATTGTTCACATGCTTGTTTAATTTCAAGCGTGAAAATGATGTCTACAAGCACATTGTGCAACTGAGATCTCACTTGAGAAACGTACATCCAAGAAACAAGAAAAGATATGATACCAAAGATGTCATGAGTTCGAGCGTCCAGGTTGGGGGTATTATAACTGTTGGAATCATGGGGACACACACAGAACCACATACCCACCCAGCTGCAAGAGCTCCAAGCCTGCAATCATGATAAAAGAAACAAAAACAATAAATTAAATGAACAAAAATTAAAAATAGATGGGTTTTTTATTGAAAATTGGGAGATAAATAGGCGTGAGGGTAAGTGACAGGTTCTCGTTTTCCTCTCTCTCTCCCTTCTTTTTTCTCTTCGACGCATACACTTGATTGACATGTTTTCATCGTTGGAACTTGCTCTAACACCACCAATTTTTTTTTAGTTTAATATGGGTATCCAGACCAGCTTGCGATAGCATGCTAATTGAATCCATTATCTGATACAAATGTCACTTGTACTTAGGATTTGTGTAAAGCGGGTGTCAATATATCTAGCCTTAGATAGTTTCAAATACAGGCGAACTAGACCATTAACATGACAAAGCAAAAAACAGCATCAGGGGAAATGCCAATAAGGGAAGTAGATGTCCCAAGCGTGACCAAAAAGAACTCTTAGTAAGTGCAACAATCCAAACCACAAATCACCACCCTTTGAAGGGGCGTGCCCCCCATGACTAAGAAAAAGAATGAAAAGATTAAAAAGAAAAGTAATTTCCAATCTTTTCAGTATCTGACTCACCCAATAATGAAAGCTCTGCCCAAGCTCTTCGTCTTCTCATTGAGGAAATATATGCAAGCTGCCAAAGAGACTGCGACCTGCACAAGACTAAAGCACTTGATGCAGAGAAAAAAGGGGTGACTGCAATCTATTCTGCTTCCCAAAGGTCGCAGTCCAACACAAAATGCAAAAATCAGGTATGGTAAAAGCCAAGGCTCTACATCTAGAAATAGACACCTGGATATGAGAGTCTTATGCGTTAAGGGAAAATAAAGGAGATGGGCATCTCCTGAAAAGTAAGTTAAATAAAGTCTTGCAGTCTGCATGCATTGAAGCTTATTTCATAGAGAACTGAACCTTTGATCTCTCAACGAGACAGCAAAGAATAAATGTTATTGATATCCACGCATAATTAAAAACACATAAACTACTCCATTTATACCAGGGAAAAAAACCAAGGATCACATATGAAATGCTTCTGATGAAACGTTGATTTCCACCATGCTTCATGTCAGACATGAGAATCCAACCTCCTTTTCCACTCTTATTCACAATCTCACATGCCAATCATTGCAAATTTCTTTTTTTTTTTTTTAAATCATTATACAATATAACACTATGATGCATCTCATGAAGGAAACATAGACGGGATCATAATTCATTACTCAATTCTGGAACCTCCTTTTCCACTCATATCCGCATCTCACATGCCAGTTATTGCAGATTTCATTAAAAATAAATCATTAAAAAATATAACACTATGATGCATCTCGTGAAAGACATTGACAAGTAAATGAAAGAGCACAACTTGAAGACACGGGGTCAATGTGCACTAAAACTTCAGCATAAAAAACAAATTGACAAGGAAAGAAACTAAATAGCAATATTTATTAAAAAAAATATGACACCAAGTTCCTAAATAAGACTAGACATTTAGCCAAATTCAAAATGACCAAAATATCCTTGTTTCACAAGAAAATGCAGTTTCCTGCAGAAATTACAATTCTGCCCTGCTTACAGGATCAGCCAAGACTCAACACTTAGTCCCCAACCAAGAAACTTACTGTGGACATCAATTTCCGACCAAAAATGCTTTTTGATTGATAAAGAACCATTGCGATCTAGCCTGGGGTTTGTAAAGACAGTTCTCCCCAAGTATAACATTGCTAATTCAGAGCTATAGTCATTGAACAGGGGTTCAAAAAACAGGCCCAAAGAAAAAGTTGTTTTGCGACCCATATTAATGCTGTAATTAAATGACTACAAAGGCACTCTTAACAACAACTTATTCCTAATTACACAAACAATTCAAAAAAAATAAAATTGATAGGACAGCCTCCACCTCAAAGCCAAACACACATGGACATTTCCCTAAGGTTCAAGGACCAAAATCCTTGTCATCCACCCTCCTTGGGATTTCTAAAAGTGTAGCATTCAATACAATGAGAAAGGGGGACAGAGGAAGCAATCTTTTGAAAAACATTTTGTATTTAGGAGAAGCAGGTATCCTCCATCATTCCCCTAAATGCTGGAAACCCATCATTTTCAACACCACAACTAGCAACAGCACCTCAACATGATAGAATTGAAAAGGAGAAGCTTCAACACAATGCCAGCAACTCAAAGGCAATATGCCTAGGCTATTATCATAATTCTAAGCATCAACTTTCATCTAAGAGTTCAGGAGAAAATTATCAACTGAGAGAAAATTCCAAACCTACCTGGAAAGCAGGACCCCCTTCCGCAGAATTCATGATACTCCAGCCACCCATAAATGCAAAGAGGAACAATCTCCTAAAAATGACTTCCACTGGAGGAAGTTCCACAAAATCGAGTAAATTCTTAACCCAAGGAGGAGACTCCTCCACCTTCTTCTTTAGCCTGGTTTTCAAATTAATTTTTGTTTTTTTCCTCTCTCTAAAGCTAGTCATCAACAGTTTCTCAAAGGCAGCTTCTATTGATTCTTCACTTGTTTCATGTCCAGCATATTGTTGCAGGAGAAAATTGCGGGAACTCCAAATTTCCTCTTCAGATGCATAGGGACTGATACCAAGACGCTTATAAGGATCCCAAACATTCGTCCGAGGAAATTTTGGGATGTTACCTACAGAAAAAGTAAATGCACATGAGAAAATAATTTGAACAAACTAATAGTAAGACAGAATTAAGGGATCACAAACTGTATACATGAGCCACTAGGAACCCAGACTTCGTAAGCATAAACCATAAGCAGCAATCTGCTAACAATAGACAAAGTATGCGCTAAGCATCACTTGCAATCAATTTTATGGTCTTGGTCAAATCAAAGTTCAGTTCTTACTCATACAGAAAGTGAAAAGGGAGAAAACAAAAGGGTTTAAGAAGATCACCTATAGTACAAAAATCAAATAGGCAAACTCAAAATATCATTATTATTCTTTCAAAGTTCTCTGTGTGTTCATTAAATAGGCAGGGCATTTTACCTGAGCATTCATGGTCACTACAAGAATTTAAAGAAAAGATCCTATGCATCATCGACACGGATACTTGGAAAGTAGGACAAGTACCCACACTGCACATTGTTGAAAGAGATGCACACATTTTATCATAATAATATCAGAAACAAACTTGTTCACCTGACCCTCTACCCATTTTGTCTCTCTTTTTTGGATAAAATAGAAAAAAAAAATTTAATCCATAATTTGCATCCAAATATATATCAACAGAAGTATCAAAACAAAACAATTCAAGCGTCTAACAAATAACAACAACAACAACAACAACAATAATAATAACAATAATAATAAAGTTATTACCTTCATAAGGTGCATCCACAGCACATTTAATGCTGGCAAGGCCAATTCTAGGGCTTCTTGAAATTGGGGTGTGGGTGTAGAAATATATGCCTTTTTTTGTGTGTTCTTGTGTACATCTTCTGATAAGAAAATAAACAAAATCTTCGAAAATATAACCGAAATACCCAAATTAAAAAAAATATATATGTATATATAGAGAGGGAGAGGGAGAGACTGTGTGAATAAGAGACTTACAGTTTATGGGAAAGGACTAAAGGAGAGGAGATGGTTGTAGCAGTACTAGAACTTGAGAGAAACAGAGAACAAACCATTCTTTCTTTCTCTCTCTCCCTCTCTGTTTTTTAACGATTATCTCTCTCCCCCTCAGTCTGCGAAGCCTCCCAGGCTTGTTCTTTGGCTTTGGCTCTGGCTCTGGGGTAAGAGGCAAAGGGCAAAGGAAGGTCGGCTCTTTTCTATCATGATCTTGCTTTTTTCTATTTTTCTGTCTATTTTTTGTTTGTGACCTCAATTTGGTACAATACCTTCATTATCATTCTCAATTACATCCCAAACTTGTAAGTCTTACCAATTGGGTCTCCAATATTTCCTACACCTTTTTTCAATTTGGTACCTGCTAGTCCATTGTTCATGCTGTATGCCCTAACAATTTGATGGAAAAATTAATAAATATTTAACATTTTTTTTTGTCTAATATGCATGTTTATACACTATCAATTTGAAGGAAATTTGACAAAAATATTGATGCTAGTTAGCAAAAATACTTGATTAAGATTTTTTTTTAATTTGAAATATTTGAAATTGATAAAAATAAAAATAAAAATAAAATTATAGGTTTAATGAAAATATAGGTTGAGGACTGAAAAGTATCACAGATGTGTGCATCAATTTGCTAATTAAGAATATCTTGTTGGGATTTTGTTTAGAATCATGGTTAATAGAAAAATTTAAGGTAAAATTAAAAGTATGGTCTATTTATTTTTTTGGGTTAAAATTTTGTTGGAATATAATCTTTAATATAAGTCTTTTAACATGGAATATTAATATAATTTAAATAAATTATGGGTGAATGAAAAATTAATTTTAAAAAAATTTAGTTGGCATATTTTGTAAAAACCCAAAACTCTCTGAAAGCTTTTATCTCATATAAAAAATAAACAAACTTTCCTAATGGTTTATTTTATTGGAAATGAGAAAAGCAAAAATTGAATCCAAATAGCATACAAGCTTTTAGAAGAAAAATGACTTAAGTAAAATGAACTTAGAATTTAATCTGTGTGCACTTGACTCGAGTTGGACTTGAGCTTGGGTTTACTATAAAATAATTTTTTGAATTACAAAACATTTTTTCCCACTTAAATTTGGGATTTAGTTTGGTTTATAAAAAATCATTTTTTATAACCCAACTCACTGTTTTGTCTAGTACTTGAATGTAAAGAATTGATTACTTTTTTCACAACCTTAATTGTTTTTACAAAGTTATATGATTTAAATTAAAATAACATTCAAGTTTAATTCCTGTTTAGGATTCAGGGTAATAAAAGATGATGGTGGAGGAATTTTATCAGTTTTTTGGTTTCTAAAATCATCTATAAAAAAGTGCAAATGGATGAAAAATAACCTTTTTAAATGATAACATTGATGAAGAGGTTTACATGGACCAACTCAATGTGTTTGTTGTTAATGAACAATAAAAAAAAGTATGTAAACTTGTTAAATTATTATATGGTTTGAAATAAGCACCTAAACAAATGACATGAAAATTTTGACTAGGTTATGTTGTCAAATGAGTTCAAAATCAACGAAGTTGATAAATATATTTATATGAAAAACATAAATAAATGTATATTATTATTTGTCTCAATGTTGATGATATGCTTATTTTAGACAGTAATAATTACATGATCAAGTTTACTAAAAAAATGTTAACTAATAAACTTGATACGAAAATTTTAGATGATACAAATGTCATACTAAAAATAAAAATCTTTAGGACATTTCATGATTTAATATTGTCTCAATCTTATTATGTTGAGAGAATTCCTAACAAATTTTTTAAAAGTAGCAATAGCATTGTGAAAACACTAATGGATATGAGCGTCTACATGTCCAAAAATAAAGATAAATAAATAAATCAATTAAAATATTTCTAAATAATTGAGAGCTTAATTTATGTTATATATTGCACAAGACCCGATATTCCATACTCAATTAGAAAACCACGTAGATTTACCAATAATTCAAGTATGGATCATTGAAACACAATAAAGAGGGTATTCAAATATTTTGATGTATACCTTGGATTATGGGGTACTCTATATTAGTTACTCAGTGGTACTAGAATTGTATAATGATGCTAGTTTGATATCACACACTAAGAATTCAAAATTCATTAGGGACATGTCTTCACACTTGGTGGAATAGATGTCTCATAAAAATTCTCTAAGCAAACGTGTATCACAAAATCTATAATGGAATCAGAGTGTATTACTCTTAATAAAGCTAAAGAAGAAGCCAAGTGACTTTGTAATTTCTTAGAGGATGTCATAAATCATTTTTGGGTTTCCTCTCAAATTTACTCTTTTCTTTTTAAAAACAAAAAATTAAAATAATAATAATAATAATAACAAGAAGAGTGACAACTTGGCAAAAACAAATCGAGAAAGGTGTCAAATATATATGTAAGAATCAAGCTAGAGTTTTAGATAAATTTTGAAGCCTAATCATACCCCATTGTACCCAAAACTAAGAGACATTGCAGATTCAATGTCAAATTAAATGGTTATTGAACAATCTGCATGAAAATTAAGTCTAGGGATTTAATTAGACTTTTAACAGCCCAATTTGATTTAATCATGGACCAAATTAAAATTTTAATTATGTTTAAGAATTAATTTGGGTCAAATTAAAAGATTTAATTAGGTGCAAATACTTAATTGGTGAAAAATTAAGTTTGAAAGCCCAATTTAGGCTTAATTAAGAAAATTAGAATTTTAGAGGACCAAACTCTTTTACGAAGTCAATTGATTGAAATCAATGATAAAATTATAAGAAAATCAAAATTTAAAGTCAATAATGGATTAACTTGAAGAGATTCATAACCAATCACTTATTTTAAAAATGCGCTAAACTTCAAGGACTCAATTTAGTTGATAACATGGGTGAAATTGAAGCAAATTAAAAGTTAAATGGTTAATTGAGGATCAATTTGCATAAATTCAAAACCAATGAACAAAATAAAAATGTGTTAAACTTCAGGGTTGATATTTGAGTTTGACAAAGGTAAAATCATATAAAATTAAAAGTTTGAAGTCAATTAGGGATGCAATTAAAAGAAATCAAAAGATGAGTGACTAAATTGAATTTTAGTCAAATCCCTAATTAAATTTTTAAGGGTGTCAAAATAATACCATTTCATTTAAATGAAACGGTGTGTTTTGACTAAAACAGTTTGTTTTGGTACAAAACAACACCATTTTGACCAATACAAAAATAAAAAAGGGTGCTAGATAACTTATCGTTTGATCACTATTCATCATCTTTAACCTTTTGTACCTGAAAGGATGCTTGGGTAGCTACTTTTAAGGGCATTTAATGCCTTATCTTTTCACCTAACAGGACAAACAAGACACCACTCTAATGGCCCGACACTTTACTACACCTCATTGTAATTCAAGTCGACTGGTCACCTTTGACTCGATTAGCCTTCTGCAGCTAAATTTCACAGCTTATGATGATGAGTTTTGACCAACGGTTAGGATCTTTCCTGTTTAAATCAAAGGGCAAGATTTATTCCCAATAAAAACCATATGTCCCTCTTTCATTTCATATAAATAATGGTGAATTTTGTGCATTAAACAAGGAGAAAAAAAGTGGAAAGTGAGCCAAAAAACCAACTTTTACACATCATTTTTTAATTGCATTACCAGCCTTGTTTCATTTTCCAACTCCTCCTCACCTCATGACCTAGCCTCACTATGACAGCCTATCGAGCCATCACCATGGACAACAACCCCTCCCCTTCATAGTTTCCTTTTCTCGGGTCATCGTCAGCTCCCACAGTGTTAATGATAGTAGCCTCTTCTCCCTCTACATCATAGCCTCAACCAGCTCCAGCCACTGTCCATAATGTCTACCACACCAATAGCCTCCTTCCTTGACCAAACCACTCAAGATAGTCAGCTCATGTCCTTCACTTTATCCATGAACAGCAGCAACACTAGTTCCAATAACTTAAGCAGCACTTACTCTCAACAACGTGAGCAACAACTTTCCTATCGCCAACTCCTCCACCAATAACGATAGCAACCCATCATCACAACAACACATAACTCTTTTTAGCTAGGTAACCTTCTCTTCTTTTCTTTTCTTAGCTAAGTTTTGTTACATGTAGGACATGAATTAATTCACATCTTGTAACAACTAATTTTCTCTCTAAAAGGGAGAGGGGTTGGACACGGTTGGTTAGGGTTTAACCCATTTTTTTTTCAAAATAAGGAAATTATTGGGCCTTTAGTCGCCTTAACCCAACCAAACCAAATCAGGCTTTGACCTCAGACCCAACTAGCCTATTTTTTACACTAAGGGTGTGTTTGCCTTACATACCCTGATGTTTTTCTCTTAGTTTTTTAATCTATTTTTGTTATAATGTTTAGCCAAACAAGCCTAATAAAAAGCCAAAAAAATCTAAAAAATTTCAAAGACCATTTTGAAATTATTTTTCTAATATTAGGTCATAAACTTACACTGTAAGATATAAGCCCGATATTAAAAATATCTAATTTATCTCTGAAGTTTAAAAAAACTCCAAAAAAATCCCTCATTTTAAAAACAAAAAGAAGTTTTGTTTTCGTGCATACAACTAAATCCTAAAAGTTTTGCACATTTTTATCTAATGCATATTTTCTAAAAAGGATAAAATCACACTTTTATCATGTTTAAAAAATGAAAAATAAATATTATAACTAGTTTATGATTATCCATTAAAATTTGACCAAAATAACAAAAATCCCGCAACAACTAGTTTGTTATTCGGAGTGTTAGGATTTAGCTGTAAGGTTTAATATTTGGGAAGGGGGGGTACAAAATTACATTGTAAAGCTTAGCCTCAAGTATTGAAGATACAAAATATAAGAAATAAATGTGATTCTAAATTTAGGCCTTAGAACAGTTATGATTTATCTTGAACCTTAGATGAGACCAACATATAGAAACATAACCTAAAAAAATAATCAATCAATAATGTAGCTTATTATAGGTAGGGTATACTGGAAGGTGATGCATCTTTCCCTTGCATAACTAGTCCTCTTACCCAGACTCTCGTAGATCATTAGGTTTTCTAGTGACCATAATACTAGGTGATAACTCCTGAACCCTATAATCATAACTTT
Source organism: Populus nigra (assembly GCF_951802175.1). Classification (NCBI taxonomy): domain Eukaryota; kingdom Viridiplantae; phylum Streptophyta; class Magnoliopsida; order Malpighiales; family Salicaceae; genus Populus; species Populus nigra. The sequence goes on from NC_084869.1 coordinate 4,918,697, forward strand.
ATGATTAAACCCAAAACCCTTTTTAATTTTAGGAGGCAACTCTGTTATTCGATAGGATAATAATGATTCCATTGGGAAATTGTTCGGTCGGACTAAACTTTGCTTGTTTAAGTGTTTGCCTATTTATTTTGTTAGTTTGTTTAATTTAATTTTAGCATTTTTTTTTACTGCTTTACCATGTATTTTTTATATACTGCTTGTGCAAAAGTTCATTAGGTATGGATTAATGCCTTTGTGCATTTTATTTTTTGAATAAATCTATTTATAGATTAGGTGTGGAGTAGGGGTCTGCCTCATGACTTTTAGTCGGGGTTCATATTCATGAAACATCCAACTATAAACAGAGCGTTTACTCGGTAATGGCAGTCATATTGTGCCCTAACCATTTCTTGCAAACACCTATACTGATTTCATGAAAGGTGGTCATTGGATAAATCATAGACCTTTTTGAGACCATGTAGTGAACCTAGTCCTCATATAATAACCTAAAACCTGCCTTTAGGGTATGAACTCCTTAATAATTTATTTTGCATTAGGGAAAACCTAATTAAAATCCTGAACTCTATTAGTTTTTTGAGCTAAGACCATGACTTTCATGATTTTTTTTAGTATGAGGAAAGATTCGAGATGATGCAATTAGCTGAAGGGAATTGCCGAAGGACTGGGGTAGGGGAACTACCGCATATAACCAAAGTACATTACTTCATGGATAATATAAAGAAGCTTGTGTCAATCTTAGGGTATATGGATGAGACTTTGTTTGAGACAAAGTATAAGAGAATTGTCCACCTAATAAGGATCCTAGTTCAGATTTCTATAGTCATGGCCTTAATGCATTTCTGGAATCCAGGTTATAGATATTTCACCTTTGAGGATATTGACATGACCCCATCATTGAAGACTATGCCCAGATTTTAAACTTCTCAAATGACCCTCACAAAGTATATTTCAGATAAAGAATTGAGAACATAGATGTCAAGGTCATAAAATTATTATATCTAAACCAAGTTGATCAGTACAGGATGTTTAATGAAAGATTTAAGTGGAAGTTGATTGAGAATAAATTGAAGACAGATATAGACAAAGGAAAGCTAGGAGAAGAGAAATACCAAGTGGCTATTTTTGTCATCTTTGGGTTAGTTTTGTTTCCTGCAGAAGTTGCTAGGATCATCAATATTAAAGTTGTCAATGTCTTCATTGAGGATGAACCGACAAATAATAACCTCGCCTCATCTATCTTGATCGAAACTCTCTTATCCCTAAACCATTGTAGACTGCATAGAAAAGATACGATGCGGTGTTGTGTTCCTCTACTATTTATTATTAAAAAACACTCAGAAGAAACTATAACAAACAATCTTGAATGAGTAGTCCCTTGTATATTCATCACATAACAACAAACTTATATAACCTTTTACAAAGAGATGCAAGAATCAAATAACAACCCATGATTTACATACCGTAAACATGGAACAAACTAAGAGGAATTGTTAAAAACATAAAAGAATTAGTCTCATAATAATAGGACTTATTAACAGAATGGTAAAATAAAAAACAAATCATCCGGGAAAGCAAAACTTGTTAAATAGATTGGAATAATAAACTGTTAACCTTTAAACAGTCTATCATTCCTTTCCTTAAACTGTATGTAGAATGTATTTAGTTTATATTAGAAACTTCACATACATTCAGCAAACTCCGAAGCTTCAAGAACACTTCTAACCTGAACGACTTTGTCATGATGTTAGCCACCTAATCTTGAGTATTACAATGACTTAAATTAACCACATTATCTCTTACCAATTCACGAAGAAAATGAAACCTGATATCAATGTGCTTGCTTCTACCGTGAAGAACAGGATTCTTGGAGAGTTTTATACTTGAATTGTTATCACACAAAATTGTAGTGCATTTCTCCTGCACACAACTAAGCTTTTCTAAAACTCTTTTTAACCAAACACATTGACAAGCATATGAGGTAACAACGATGTACTCAGCTTCAGTCGTGGATAAACTAACCACAGACTACTTTTTAGATGACCATGATACCGCTCCTAAACTAAGCATGAATACATAACCTGTAATACTCTTGTGATCATCTACATCTCCAGCAAATCACTATTTGAATAGGCTGTGAGTTGTTTACAACCTCTTTTCTTGTAGAAAATCCCCAAATCCGTCATTCCTTTAAGATATCTAAGTAATCTTTTCGCTGCCAACCAATGTTGCTCCATAGAACACGACATGAACCTGCTAATAAGACTTACACCATACATCAAATCAGGTTTGGTTGTAGTCAAATACATGAGACTTCCAACCACCTGCTTAAACATACTTGCATCAACCTTGGCTCCCTTCTCGTCCTTTGATAATTTACAACCTGAAACTATAAGGTTCTTCACCAAGTTGCTTCTGTCCATGCCAAATCTTTCTAAGATTTCATGAGTATACTTTCTTTGACACACATAAATCCCATCTGAATTTTGTAGCACTTCAATCCCCAAAAAGTATCTCATTTTTCCCAAGTTAGACATGTCAAAATCCAACATCATTAACTTCTTAAACTCTTCACACATGTTATTATCATTCCTAGTAAAAATTAAATTATCAACATAAAGACTGAAAATTAAAAGCTTACCTTCTTCTTTCAATTTTATAAATAGGGTGTGTTCACAATGACATTTTTTAAACCCTTATTTAGCAAAACAAGCCTCAATCTTGTTGTACTAAGCTCGTGGAGCTTGTTTGAGGCTATACAACGCCTTGTTCAGCTTATAAACCTTATGTTCTTCTCCTTTCTTCTCATATCCCTGAGGTTGTTGGACAAAAACTTCCTCATTAAGTTCACCATGTAAAAATATACTTTTTACATCAAGTTGAAAAATACTCCATCCTTTTTGAGCTGTTAAGGTAATTATTAAACGTATGGTATCTAATCTTGCTATTGGAGCATAGACCTCTGTGTAATCAATCCTATATTGTTATGCATATCTCTTTGCCACAAATCTAGCCTTGTATTTGTCTATCTTACCATTTTCATTGAGTTTTGTTTTAAAGACCCATTTGACTCTAATGCTCTTTACTCCTTCGGGTAGGATAGTTAGAACCCATGTTTTATTACGTTCAATAGCCTTAATCTCTGCATTCGCATCTCTCCATTTCTTACTCTTCACAGCTTCCTCAAAAGTAAGGGGATCAACTTATGTAAGAATAATCATGGCATTCAAGTCTTTCTTTTATGAAAAACTCTCTCATGTTTCGTAATCTTGCATCCAAAGTGGAACTCGTCTTGCCCTCCCTTCAATTAGACCCAAGAAATTCTCATCATGTGACATACTGGAATGTGAGCTAGTACCAGCTCCATCAGCTTCTTTATTCTCGTTAGCCTATATTACAAGTTCTTAACATTTGCTCTAGGTTTTCCTTCATTCTCTTCTTCATCATTTTCTTCTCCAGTAACACCCTATTCTAACACATTTGAAGTCATTTCTTCACTCAATCCTAGTAAAACACACTATATGCTTTTATCATCCAACTTGATTCTTTTATAGTCTAGTACATGCATATGAGCTAAGTACCTAAAAACTTTGAAATACTCTACTGTAGGTTTCATACCACTCCATGCTTCCTCTAGAGTTTTATTTTGGACAGCTAGAGTAGGGGTCATGTTAAGTACATGCACACACCATCTCATAACTTCTGGCCAGAAAGCATTTGGAACTTTTTGCTCCATGAGCATACAACACATTAAATTCATCACAGTCATAGTCCTTCTTTCAGTAACTCTATTTTGCTAAGGAGTATAGGCTGTGGTTAGTTGCCTGGTTATGTCATTAGCCTTATAGAACTCCTCAAACGTATTTGAGGTGAACTCACCACTTAGTCCTTAGATATTTAAGGTAAACATTCATTTCCTTTCAACGCAAGCCTTATATCTTCTAAACATGGTAAAAGCCTCTGATTTTTCATGCAAGTAAATCCAAGCCTTATGACTAAAATCATCAAAAAAGCTAAAAACATACCTCTTATTGTTGTTTGATGTCGACTTTATAGGGCCACATATATTGGCACATACCAACTCTAGTTTTTGTGATGCTTTTCATAAATTTTTTTTGGAATGATTCTCTATACTACTTTCCAACCAAGCATGTTGTACATAACTTTACAGAAGCTGTAACTGAAGGCAAACCACTGACCATCCTTTTGTATTGAAGGGTTCTCAACCCTTTAAAGCTTAAATGTCCAAATCTGTAGTGCCATAAATAACTCTCATCCTCTTTTACAAGTTGAAAAGAAGTAATAGCTTTAGGCATCATTGCTACGAGCACAACAAACATCCTATTCGTGCTAATCTTAAACTGAATAATTAGACCCTTAATAGGATGAAAAGCTTTGCACTCCCTATGTTCAATTAGAATTGACACACCCTTTTCTTGAAGTTGCCCTATACTTAATAGATTGCTTTTCAACTCATGAATGTAATAGACCTCAGAAATTACCTGAGTAATTCCATTCACTTGCATTCAAAGGTTTTTTTTTCCCTACAACTGTCATCTTTTAGTTGCTGCCTAGTTTCATAGTTTGCCTAAATTAAACATCCAAATTCAAGAACCATTCTTTATTCCCACTCATATGATTACTATATCCCGAATCAAAGAACCATACCTCTTTTCTCTTAGCATGGTTAAGCTCTACATAGGATATTAATAACAACTCTTCTCTTTCATTTATTTCTGCATAGTTGGCTCCATTCTCCCAACTAGGACACTCATATTGAAAGTGTCCTAATTTGTGACATTTAAAACATTTAATAGTAGCCTTGTTTAAAGGTTGTCTGTCACGACCTCTTTCTCTTTCTCTAAACACCTTTCGATCTCTTCCTCTACTAGTGTTATCTTTATGAGTGATCTTGAGAGCCTGCTCTTTTTCTTGATGGAGATTCATTCTATATTCATGGACCAGTAAACTGCTCTACAGCTCGTCAATGGTCAATGTGTTTAAATAACTGGATTCTTCAATCGAGCAAACCATATAATCAAATTTTAAAGTCATAGACCTCAAAACTTTTTCATTGATGATGGTTGGGCTCATTGTCTCACAATGAGTCTTCATTTTATTGGCTAGAGTAAGAGTGTGAGAAAATAAATTATCAATAGTTTCGTCCTTCTTCATGTGTTGAGTCTCAAAATCCCTCCAAAGTGCTTGTAACTGTGCTCTTTTCACCATGGTAGAGCCTTGGTATTTCTGTCTCATAGAGTCCCAAATACTATTTAATGTGTCTCTGTCGAGTATAGTCTCCATGATATTCCGATGTATAGCTTGAAAGAGATAATTCTTTACTTTTAAGTCCTTCAACTTTTGCCCCTCAATCAATTTACGTGCGTTGTGCTTTTACTTGGTCCTCGATTAATTTGTGATGTTCTTTTTTTACCACCACCAAAATCCCATTCTTTATAAGATCCTAATATTCTTTGGAGTAAAGAAATTTCTCCATCAACATCATCCAATGATTGTAATGTCCATCAAATTTAGGAATAGCAGGCTGCACAAAACCATTGCTATTGCTTTCTGCCATTCTGTTTGATTTCCTATTTCTGAAAAAGAAACTACAGTTTCTTTCCAGACACTCAAGCCTCCTATAAAGAGGCTTTAATACCAATTATTGAAAAACACTCAGAAGAAACTATAACAAACAATATTAAATAAGTAGTCCCTTGTATATTCATCACAGAACAACAAACTTATATAGCCTTTTACAAAGAGATGCAGGAATCAAATCACAACCCACAATTTACATACCTTAAACGTGGTAACAGACTAAGAGGAATTGTTAAAAACAAAAAACAACTAGTCCCATAATATTAGGACTTACTAACAAAATGGTAAAACAGAAAATAACTCATCCGCAAAAGCAGGACTTGTTAAACAGATTAGAATAATAAACTGTTAACCTCTAAACAGTTTATCATTTATATGGATAGTCAATCACTTAGAGATATCGAGAGAAGTTTTCAATAATTTCTGTTGGTTCAACATAAGATCTCTTTGGTTGATTTTAAATGAAGAATAGAACAACCCAGATAAGAAGGCATGGGTGAAAAAACATCAAACACTCCTTTAGAGTAATTTTTAGGGGTGAACAAAAAAACTGAAACCAATTAAACAAAAAAAAATAACCGAAAAAACCGAATCGTGAAAAAAAATCAATTAAAATTTTGAAATGATCAACTAGTTCGGTTTGATTTTGTTTTTAAGCCTGAAATCAAAAAAATCGAACCGAATCCAAACCGAAAAAAATAGAAAAAAATCGAGCCAAACCGGAAAAAAACCGAGCCAAAACAGAAATAACCGAGCCAAACCGGTTTGAACTGACTTTATTCTAAAAAAACCAAATCGAACTGAAAACGGTCGATTGGAACCGGTTTTGGTTTTTTTTTTTTAATTTTTTTTTGATTTGGTTACTTTTTTTTTTATAAAAATCGAACTGAACCGAAAATGATCACCCCTAGTAATTTTTGGTGCTTAACATTTAACTCGTTATGTACTGTTCCCGAATCATGAGATTGAAATAATATAATAAAAAGTAAACAAAACAAATTATAAAGTCTAATTCTCAATCAATCCAATATTAAAAAATAAAATTAATAAAAAAGTTAATTAATAAAAAAAGACTTGAGTTAATCATGTTAACACGCCAAACTCATAATTAATAACTTAATATAAAAACAAATGTAATATTAAAAAATAAAATAAAAATATTAATTAAAAAAATTAAAAAAAAAAATAATATTCAAATAGTGCTTGGTAAGGAACAAATGAGTAAAATTCCCTTCTCTTATTATTTATAATATAATTAGCCCATGCCACTTGGAAGCTATATAAGTACGTAGGCACGCTGCATTATTAGCCGGGCCACAAACACGGGTACAAGACGAAGCCACCTGGCAAGAAATCATTAACTAGGCGAAACGTGTCAGTCTTCGATTGTTAGAAAAAGTAAGGTTAAGAAAGTAACTTAACAAATCACACGCGATATTTATTATAAACACAAAAGTGGCTCGCTGCGTGTCTGTGTCTGGTTCATGAAGAATCATAAAAAAACAGAAGCAGAGAGAGAAAATAACGTACGGCAATGGTGACTTTTCCTTCCAGATTCCTGCTTCGATCAAAGGGAAGCCCCCTCCTCTCTCTCTCGCACAAATATATATATATATATTTTTTTTTCTTTTTTTTTTTTTGAGATTTCTCTCCTCCCAATCTATATAAAAAACAAAAACATACATGCATTGAATTTTGAATTTAATTTATAGATCTGTGGTAGCAGTTTTGTGGAAAAGAAAAGGAGAATAGAATGAAGAAAAGGAGAAAAAGAGAAAGGTTTTAGAGATTGCTAAATTTGTGGTGGTTGGGAAGACACTGGAGGCAGCGGTTCATCGATCTCTTCCTGGCCAATTTTTTGTTTAGCACGAAAAACATGAACCGATCGATAAACCTCTGCATCCAGCGCTTCCTTTATTCCCCTTCTTCTTCGTCGTCTTTTTTTTTAAAAAAAAAAATTATCTTTGTTTACGCTGCTGCTTGATTTGGTCCTTATGTTAGACTTTGCTGTTGTATATTTTTTTTTTTACCTTAGTGAAAAATACTGTATCCTTGTTTTTATTTAATTCGGCTCTTTTTTAGTATATGATATATTAATGAATATTACTTGGTTGAATAAATTTGACAAATGTGAGATGAACGAACTTTGATTTTTATGATATTTACCTATAATTTTTGTACCTGGTAATTTTAATGATGACGCGTTGATGATTTTGTTGTTTTACAAATTTATGGTGATAGAAAATCTTAGCTAGCTTCTAATTGCTTTTGAATTTAATTTTTGGCTTTATATAGCTGAGAAGAAATTATGATGGTTTACATATATACTTGATATTAATATTAAATCGTATGAAAGTCCATGATTGAAAACCATCTCTTCTGGACTTGATCATTGAGCGACCTGGCTGGTTAAAGCTTACTTATTTTGAGGTTGATGTTGCTGTCCATTTTAGTTTGTGGGTGTTCTTGCTCATATTCGATTTTTTTTAATCTCTCTTCTTTTTGTATGTCATGTTTCTACAATGATCTCCTGTAGTTCTTAGTGATGTGCATGAATATTTCCTCTCTAGCTTTCATTATTTTTGCTAAAGTTCTGGAAATTGTTAATTTTCTTTTTCATTTCGCGGTTGAGTTCCCTTCTGTTAAGGGTCTGGTTGTCTCACAAAATACTCTGTGCTCAGGAACTTCTATTTTTCATGAGGCATGGGAAATTTTATGAGATGGTTTGGACGATGGAAGCAAAAAACAGTGGGATTAAAAGTTGAGTACGTGGGGAGTTTAGTCACCATTTCTTGTCTGTAATTCTCCCTCCCTATCTCTTTTTCTTTTTCGTGGGGTGACTTGTGGTCCCATGGGTGCATTTAGGGTAAAATACACTGATCTATGGCTAAAACAGCAGTTTATTGCTGTCGCATAGATGTGGAAAGTGTTCATATCTCAAATCTTAGGCAGGAGCACCAATCACTATTGATTGGAGAGTTGATGACGGGCTGTTTTGTCCAGAAATTTGTTTGCTGTTCGTGTTTAGGTTTTTCAGATTGTAGAGATGGCAACTGATGTAAGAAGTCATGGGAATTACTTGGGTGCCGATCATGTGTCGTTTTCTCGAGGAGGTGGTCAAAATGTTCTAGCCTGTTCCTTTCCTTGGTAAAGGTAGAGAAGTGTATTCGAAATAAGTTTCCAAGCGGGAAGACATGCAATATCGTCATTGCTGCATGAAAGCAAGGGAAAAAAATTCAGTCATGGAGCATTAAGGTGGTAGAGAATCTGCTAAATTGAGAGTGTACTTGTGGAATTTGAATTTGGTATCAAATTCCTTGTACCAAACGGGATTGGAACTGAATTCTAGCTACGAATGATTCTATAGACTACAAGGTGGACCAGCCAAAATAGAAATCATGCGTCTCATCAACTAAAAGAGAGAGGAAAGAATCCAGGAAGGTGGAAGATTAAGCAAGCCGAGGATATTCTGTAGGTTTTTTAGCTTATTCTGATTTACTGGTCTAAAATTCAGGCTGAGTGGTCTTATTATTCTCTCGTTTCTTTAGTGGGGAAAAAAATCCGAAAGATATCTTCTCATTTTTTTTTTTTTTAATTCAAGCAATTCCATTTCCTTCACTGTCAATCCCGTTTCTAGTCACGGTCTGACTGGTAGATAAGGATTCTCATGCTCTTTTCATTGCCCTACAACAAGTATGCATCATCCAATTTTGTCAACCCAGTGACGAAACGATTCCTTCCCACAGTTTTTCTTCGAGTGCCCTTTGGAGTTTTACCCGTATCAATGTGTCATGGTAGGAGCTTTTGATTTTTTTTTTTTTGGAGAAGTGAGTTCAGATTTAATTGAGCTTGATACAGCATTATATGTACTTTTTTATTATTTTTTTAGGAACAGCCTATGAGCATCACTTCATTATTAGTAGCTCCAGAAAATGAACTAGTCAAAGTTTTATTAGTCCAAGCTTTGTTTTTCTTGGTGAGAATTACCTAATTACCCAAGCTACTTGGCTGTAGGATTTCAAGTTATTATTTAGTGATAGAAAGAATGTGCAGGTATTATTGAACACGTTTTCTTGCATCTTGAACTGTTTTATTTGATAATTAGAAAATTGATATATGTGTTTAAAAATGAAAATTATATAAAGTTATTATATAAACTAATAAATTATAAAAAGAGTTGTTAATTTTAATCAAAGACTAAAATGAAAAGCTCAAAGATAGAGCACATGAAGTTATTTGATGTGTGTTTGTGCCATGAGATGTTTTTAAAAAACTTTTAATTTAATTATATAGAAATAAAATGATTTATCCTCATAAATGATTTAAATTCTATAGAAAAATATAATTGTTATCTTTAGTTATGTTATCACTTGCATAGATATAGTAAGTAGTTAAAAGCAATATCCAAAAAAACTCATATGATTTGAAGTGTAAAAAGATATTTATTTGATCCATATCTCATATCTCTTTCTTTTATGAATGAGTTGTCATACTTATTAAGTACAACCCCATAACAATCAAGAAAAAATGAGTTTTTCTATCAAATTCTTAAACTATTAAGATGATAGATTTGGTGTGATGTGATTTTAATTGATATAGGGCATGTTTTCTCAGGTTGGCTAGCCACGACTATATGAGTTGGATCACTATTTTTTATTGGTCACATTCTTGTTCTTTCATTTTTAAAGGTAAAAAGACCTAACTTGTTGAATTATCACCACTTGACAACAATAACAAGAAAAAGAACTTAGAATGATAAATCTAAATGAGTTTGAGAGGGATTTTCATTATTGGCAAAGAAAGTTTTAGAAAACTCCTTAAAAGAATCATATGAAAAAGTAAGTGTAATGTCGAAATAGTTTCAAAATATTTTTCCTCCTAAGCTTCCTGATTTCTCACCTTTTACATTATCATAGTTTTTGTGTCCATGGTGTTACATTGCAAAGGCAAATCAACAAAATACTATAAAAAGATCTCAATATAAGAAAATCTAAGTCCTTGTGTAGTACCTACCTTCTTTAACCCTTATAAAAGATGATTGTTAGAGGATGTGTGTAGATATCAAGCTATTAATAGGATCGTTATTAAGTACCATATCTTAATTTATAGGTTGGATGACATGTTGAATATGACAACAGAAACTCAATTTTTCACCAATATTGTTTTAAAGAGTGGATATCATCATATGATGATTCGTTTTGGGATAATTTAAAAAACTGCATTTAAAAGTAAGAATGAGTGTATATGAGTAGTTGATCATGCCTTTTAACATACTTTTGTGAGAGTGATGATACAAGTGCTTAGGTTTTTTATGGGAAAATCTTTAATGGTATATTTTGATGACAACCTTAGTTATAGCAAAAACAAAGTCAAAAATTTAGATTATCTTATTCAAGTATACAAATTCCTAAGAAAGGAAAGTTTATTTATGAACATAAAAAGGTATTCCTTCACTAACCGAGTGATATTATTAGGGTTTATAGTATTTTATGAGAAAATCTCTACTAATCCCTAGAAAGTTTAGGACATTATAAACAAGCGCGAGCTTAATAATATTCATGAAGTCTATAGCTTTCATATGATTGCTACTTTCTATTACAGCTTCATTAAAGGATTAGTATTATAATGTCTTTTATCATGGATTGTTTGAAGTATGGTGAATTTAGATAAAGTAAGATATCAAGGCATTTAAAGAAGTAAGGGTTTAATGATATGATACCCTGACTTTAACTAAGGTGTTTGGAGTATAGTGTGATGCATCGGGTATTGGGATAACCAAAATACTTTTTTAGAAACATCATTCTACAAACTTATTTTAGTAAAAAATTTAATGAGGTCAAACAAAAGTTTTTAACCTATGATAAGGAGTTTTATGCGATAATTTAGGCTTTGTGCTACTAACATCGTTATTTATCACCATAAAAGTTTGTTATTTACTTAGACTATGAGGCCCTTTGTTATCTCAATTCTCAAAAGAAGCTCAACCATAGGTAAGGTTGTTAGGTTGAATATTTGTAAGCATATTCATTTGTCTTGAGACAAATCTGGAGTTGAGAACAAGATAATGGATGCTTCAAGTGCTTTGTGCTAATCACCATAAAAGTCTGTTCTTTACTTAGATTATGAGGCCCTTTGTTATCTCAATTCTCAAAAGAAGCTCAACCATAGGTAAGGTTGTTGGGTTGAATATTTGTAAGCATATTCATTTGTCTTGAGACAAGTCTGGAGTTGAGAACAAGATAATGGATGCTTCAGGTCACATAGTTAAATTGTTATCTATGATGAGTGTTCAAGGTATTAAGTTTGAGAAACTTAAAGAGTATGGATCATGTTCAGAGTTTGATAGGTATACATGGCTTTAAAAGATGGACATCTCCCTGTTATAAATGACTATTACCTCCAAGAAGGGCATTTGTTTTGGAATAACAAGCTTTGTATTCCATAAACATCATTGCATGATTTCTTGATTTAAGAGCTTCATATGGGACATCTTTTAGGATATTTTAGGAGAAATAAAACTATAGAAGAGATGGAATGACAATTTTTTGGGTCTAATTTAAAAAGGGACAACCAAATTAGTTAGTTAATGTCAAACATGTCAACTAGGCAAGTATAGAAAACAAAATATTAGTCATTACACCCCTCTTCATGCACTAATTATACTTGGCAAAATATAAGTATGAATTTTATGTTTGGGCTTCCACGTATCTAAAGAAGCATGATTCTATATTTATAGTGTTGACCATGTTTACAAGATTGTCCACTTCACTCCTTGTATCAAGACCACAAATGTCTCTAGAGTTGCTAAACTTTATTTTGATGAGATTTTTAAGTTGTGTGGCCTCTCTAAAACTATAGTATTGAATAGGGACGTGTGGTTTATGAGTTATTTTTAAAAGACCCTTTGGCATATGGTTAATACTAAGTTAAAATCTTCTAGTGCCTACCACTCCTAAATAGATGACCAAACTGAGGTGCTAAATCGAAGCTTAGAAAACCTTTTAAAATGTTTAATGTGTGACCATTTAAAGTTGTCTATGGTTATAAAACTAGAAAGATCTTTTTCCAATGTCTCTTTACCCTAGGGTATTTGAGTTAGTTGAGTCATTTGCATTCAGAGTTTGGGATTTGCATATTGAGATCATTAAATGGATTCAAGCAACTAAAGCATAATATAAACTTCAAGCTACTTGACATAGACGCCACAATGAATTTAATGTTGGAGATTATATCATGATACAAGTTAGACCTAAATGATATCCTTTTATAGTCATACAAGAATTATAGGCATGTAATGTTGGACCATTTAAAGTGTTATAAAGGGTTAGATCAAATGTTTATGCTATCGACCTACCACCTAACTTTGATAATCTACTTTTATTATCGAGGATCTAGTTGTTTATAAAAGGCATCAACCTATCCTATATGACCCTTATAAGACTCCACTTAGTTCCATTCTTGATAACTCTCTAGAGACCCTGTTTTATTTCCCTTATTATTGACACAAAAAAACAATTGATGCTATTTTGGATGAACAAGTTGTTTTTATTAAGAATTGTGAGGTTCAACAATTCTTTGTTCATTGGGCAAGATGACCTAATTCAAACTGCATTTGGATCATTAAAGTTACATTACAACAAATTGATCATAATATTTAGAAGTATTATAGGAGCAGCCTGAAACAACACTCGATAGGGTTGATTTACTCCAACCCCAAGAGAGTTGTTGGGACCCTAGACCCGTGCCATAAATTATACGTATATAGATATAAACAATAGAAAATAGGCTAACCCATTACTTTATCCAAATCTACTTAATAAAATTTTATCTAGTTTTATTATTAGGCTTCTTTTTATGTTATTTTGGATATCTTATTAATGAACTATAAGTATAATTATTAGGGTTTTACTGGGATTATTTATATATAAATAATTTTTTGGTTGAATTAATAAGAAACTTGTAAAAAAGTTTTTCCCCTCACCTTTCTATTTTTTTCTTCTTAGATTCTTTTCTACCTTATTTCTTTTTTTCCTTATTTTCTTCTCTTTAATTTTTATTGTTCCGAATCGAAACCCGATAATTTTACTAAACCTACATTCTTTTTTTGCTCTAAAAATAGTTTTAAGATAAGAGTATCATAGAAATATCAAAGTTGTAACTTGTTGATTTTTAATCTTAACATTGCATGCTTGATGAAGCATGTGGCATTTCACAAATGAGAGAACAAACACCATGAAAATACCCCGGCTACCTTTGATATAAAATATGATTGACATTGTTCATAATTTTTTTTCTATGCAAGGTATTTTAGCTACCATCAAGATCAATTTTACATCTATAAGGCAAAGGGAATGGTTAATATTGTAGATATGATACTCAAGATAATGCATAATTTCAAGGCTTAAATGCTTTTAATTCGCTTTTAATTCAAAGCATATAAGAACTCAAGATATATGACTCTTCAAATCCAGGCAATGCAACATGTATTCTTATTACATAGAAGTTAATGGTGACATCCTTCCCTTGTATAGGCATGTATGATATGCGATGTGTGGTAAGATAAAACCATCATTTATGGAGTTTTTCTTGAGAGTTCATGTAACATCCTCTGTGCCGAAACCAATGCATCAACCATAAAAAAAAACATGGTAAATTTGTTTTTTTTTTTATTGAACTCATACATAGTTTATTGAAATTTCTATCGAAATTTTAGCAGAGTTTTCTCATATGCCGTGAGATCTCAAGTTATCGACAAATCATTTGTACACATCCTGTATTCATTGTTCATACACAATCCAATCATTCCAAGTCTCAAACTGTAAACATTTAAGATACAATTCACACAATTATCAAGTTATAAAAATGAGAAGAATCCTTGGATTTAAGAGGTAACCATTAATTAACCATCGTAATTGCATTCATACGTTAGCATAATAAAGATTTTAAATTTCAATTTACTACTTACAGTTTTAACAAAAATAACACTACATAACTTTATACATACAATTTAGAAGTACTGTTATATACAACCCAAAAGGAAAATTCTTCCATCTTCCTATTAACTTAAGTAACTATACAGAGGGAACACCCAAGTATCAACTAAGGGTTATGCTGCTGAGATGAACCTGCATAGTAATTTACATAAACATAATTAAATTAATTAAGATGATCTAGTATAGTTTTCATTGCACTAACAATTTTCTTTTTAATTCATTTATCATCAATTTCTATAGTTTCCCACCTGTCAGCACACCAATCTTGTCCAATAATAACTAATTCTATTGATGGCCCTTTCACATGGTACCAGTTCCAAACCAAAACACTGGTCCAACCATCAGCCCATTCACAGGGCACCAGTTCTAATTTAGGACATTGATTCAACCATCAGCCCATTCACAGGGCACCAGTTCTAATTTAGGACACTGGTCCATTCATCAGCCCATTCACAGGGCACCAGTTTCAAAACAGGACACTGGTCCATTCATCATTCATACACTACATATAAATACGAAAATTTGAATTACATCTTATTAGGGACTAAGTTAAAGAATTGTACAAGACTTTAAATTAGAAATCTAAGTGTTAGACACCTACCTGAAAACTGTGCTCTGCTAGTCATCCTCTGCTCCTATCTATTTTCCATAATTTCACCTGTACCAATAGTTACACTAATTTAAATTTCAAGTCTTGACCATACATACACACATATACATACTACCTTCATATTCAAAATTTTATAATAAAAAACAATTCCAAACAGAATTATCAATTTAGAAGTTTTAAGTGGCTCCACATAATGGATTGTCCAACTGTTACTGTCTAGAAATTGAATTGTTATTGTCCGACCTCTCCTCATATTTTTAACTATATCTGGAGTTATAGAACTTCATTTCAAGCGAGATTGGTCTTGTTGGAAAGCGAAGACACGAGGCTACAAGTTTTATATAGAAAGGAAAACCTAGTTCTGCCCTCAAGATAATCAAAATTACTCATCAACGAACATTGAACTGCTACTGTCCAACTGTTACTGTCTAGAAATTGAATGATTACTATTCGACCTCTCCTCACATTTTTAACTATATCTAAAGTTATAGAACTCCGTTTCAAGCGAGATTTGTCTCGTTGGAAAGCTAAGACACGAGGATACAAGTTCTACATAGCAAGGAGAACACAGTTCTACCCCCAATACAGTCTAAATTGCTCATAAATAAACATTGGACTGTTACTCTCCAACTGTTACTGTCTAGAAATTGAAATATTACTGTCCGGCCTTTCCTCATATTTTTAACTATATCTAGAGTTATAGAACTCCATTTGAAGCAAGATTTATCTTGTTGGAAAGCTAAGACACGAGGCTACAAGTTCTATGTAGGAAGGAGAACCCAGTTCTGCCCCCAAGATAGTAAAAATCGCTCATCAACGAACACTGAATTGTTATTGTCAAACTGTTACTATCTAAACACTATTTAATATTTTGAGTATAACCGGAGCTATAGAGCTTGGTTTTATTCGTGGTTTGTTTCTTTGAAACACAACAACATGGGTCTACAACTTTCAGGAAGAAAAGTATCTCACATTTTGTCATCTTAGGGTCCAAATCTTAGTAGAGAAGTTGAGAGACAACTTGTGTAGATTTGATTTCTAAGTTCAACAAGTATAAATTTGTTTCCCATGCATTTTTTTTTTCACCATTTCCATCCACCTATCATTATTTAACAAACTTCTTAAACCTATACTAAGGTATTCTAAAATCTCAATTATTCAAGCAAAAAACAAACAAATTCAAATGACATAATAAGAGAGCTTGTTACCTTTTATTACAAAACAATGAGTCAAGAGATTGAGAACAACCCCTTTTTCCTCTTCTTTTTCCTTCCTTCTTCTAACCCTTCCCTTCCCACTAGTAAATTTTTCTAGGTTTTCTTCATAAATGTTGCTTGAAGTACTCTCAGTTCACATACCCTCACTTTCCTTTTGATTCAAAGGATGAATTTACAAGGTTTCCTCTCAATTTTTCTTTTCTCCTCTTTTGTCCTCTCCTTGGCCGGCCATTACTCTAGGAATTTCTAGAGATTTCTTGTTATTTATATTTATGTTCTTTCCTTATTTGCATCTTGCCCCCCACATTTACTTCTATTTTTCACATTGACCCCACCATTCCTTTTATCAATCCATTGATCCCCACTACTTCTCTTTCTCTTTACTAACTCCTTACTCCTTTATTATTGTTTTCAATTTCACCCCTCTCATTAAATAACTTCTCTTTTAATCCAATTAATTTGTTCAATTTAATTATTTCTCTATCCTTTGTATTTTGTTTTATTTTACTAAATCAAGATAAGATTATTATATTTGAGGGTTTACGTTCTCCCCTCCTAAAAAAATCTCATCCTCAAAATTAAAATTTTTATACCTGAGTTTAGAAAAGTCCAAGGTACTTCCTCCTTATCTCCGCCTCCTTTTTCCACGTTTCTTCTTTAATTTGAGAACTCCTCCATAAAACCTTGACTAAAGGAATTTTCTTATTTCGGAGCTCCTTTTCACTCTGATCCAAAATCTTCACAAGTTTCACTTCTAAAGTCAAATCTTCTTCAATCTCTTAAGGAACTTGTGGCAGCACTCGAGCCGGGTCTATCTCTACTTTCCGTAACATAGAAACATGAAACACATCATGGATCTTAGTCAAATGCGGGGGTAACACCAATTTATACGTCACAGGTCCAATTCTCTTTACCACTTTATAAGGCCTGATGTATCTTGGTGCTAACTTTCCCTTCATACCAAATCTTAACATGTGCTTTCATGGAGCGACTTTCAAGTATACTCGATCTCCTAGATTAAATTCAAGAGATCTCCTTCGTTTGTCAGCATAACTTTTCTGCTTATCTTGGGCTGTTTTCATACGATCCTTTATAACCTTAACCTTTTCCGTTGTCATCTAAACAATTTCAGCTCCAATTAAACTCTGGTCACCTACTTCTTCCCAACATATAGGAGTCCAACACCTTCTACCGTACAAAGCTTCATATGGGGCCATTCCTATAGTGGCTTGATAACTATTATTATAAGTGAACTCCATTAGGGGTAGATGATCCTCCCAATTACCACCAAACTCCAATACGCAAGCTCTTAATAAATCTTTTAGGATTTGAATTGTTCTCTCAGTTTGCCCATCAGTCTGAGGATGAAAAACTGTGCTCATATTCAAACTCGTTCCCCAAGCATGTTGTATGTTTGGCCACAACCAAGAAGTAAATTGAGGATCCCGGTCTAAAACTATCGACATGGGTACTCCATGCAACTTTACCACTTTATTTATATACAATCGGGCCAATTTATCAACCGAGGCAGTCATTTTTATAGGTAAAAGATATAAGACTTGGTCAATCTGGCTATTATCACCCATATTGCATCATTTCCCTTCTTCCTTTTAGGTAAACCAGATATAAAATTCATAGTAATGTCCTCCTATTTCCACTGAGGTATCAACAAAGACTGCAAAGGCCTTGCTAATTGGCAGATAGCACAACTAATCACATAGTTAGCTATCTGTTTTTTCATATTTAGCCACCAATACAACTCTTTCAAATCTTTATACATCTTAGTATTTCCAAGATGCATGTTAAGTTTGGTCTCACGCGCCTCTTTCAACAATTCATCTTTCAAAGCCATGTCTTCTGGTACATACATTTTTTTCCCATTACCACCATTTCATCATCTAAGATTTGAAAAGGAGTTTCAACCCCAAATTCAATCTTATGTTTTATCTTACTAACTTCGATATCATTTTGTTGAGCCCCTAATATTTTGTTTTTCTGAAATACCTATCTCACTTTCAATTGAGCTAATAAAGAACCCCCAGGTCCAATCTCTATCTTGACATTAATTTTCCTTAACTCTAACAATTCTTTTTCATCATGATTAGTACTTAAAAGTGCATTTTTATCAAGGTTTTATATCATCATTTTGCACTTGAAGTATCAATAACTCCTTAACTAAAGCATGTTTTATAATAACATATCTAATTATATAAGATACCTTTAATTTATGGTAAATGTTCATCTTAAATGCAGGCCTATCACATAAATGAAAGAATTGATTGATGAGTTGAAGTACTGAAATTGAAAGGACAAAAAGATGGCCAAAGAGATTGGAACACAGTTCGGTAATTGGGTCATATCTGGAGCTGTAGATCTTGGATTAAGGTCCATTTTATATGGATGGAAAGATAAGATATAGGCCTACAACTTTCATGTGGAGCCCAAGATTTAACAAGGCCGTTTTCAAGTCCAAATTGTAGCAACAAAGAAGAAGTCTGAATCTGTCCTGCAGCCCAGACACTGTTCAGTGTTCAGCCCATATCTCGAGTTCTAGAAGTTCAAATGATCTCAAAGTTTACCCTGGAAAGATGAGACAATTCCCTAGAACTTTCATGATTTAAGTTTGTTCAAATTATGACGTCATCAATGACGTTTTTGGCAGACAAGAAGATAAGAATTGTCACCAAGTCAAGATGTGGCCACCCACTCATCAATTAGTCAACAAATCAATAGTTCCGAATTTTGGCCTATAAAAGGAGGCATTTGCCATGTATTTAGGCATCTTGGTTTTCAGATCAAGATCATGCTCTTGCTCTCTCTTTATATTTTGTAATGCTTAAGTTTTGCTTATATTAATTTCTTGCTTATGCTTTTCATTTCCTTTCCTTGTTTATTTATGTCTCTTTCTTTCATTATGTTTAACTAAGTTAATTATGTCAAGGTGAAAAGGGTACACTAATGGTGTAAGAATAAGTATAATATAAACTTAACATGGACCTTAATGTTGGATACTAACATGCTTTATATTTGTTATCTTGTTCACTTTTAATACTTTGCTTGTTAAATGGTTAATCTAGATTTATGTTGTATAACACTTGGTACAACAAATACTTGGCACTTTCATAGCCCATACTGTATGGTATAACCGACACCTGAGCTATGAAAGGAACTTGATTTGTTGTTAACATAAGTTATAATCATGAATGCCTGACAACATTTACAAGTATTAGCATTATTCGAATAAGATAGCTAATGTAATCATGTTAACAATTTATAATCTGATTGGAACCTCCTTGTGTGTGGTTTCCAATTGAACAATAAGAGTTTATATTATACTTGTTTGAAGTACCATTATTGGATCCTCTAACCTTGACATTTGTTGTTATCATTGTTTAATCCTTACGTTAATCTTTCATCTCAAAGTTCTCATCAACTTCTTCCTCTTCTTCTTCACTATTAGTATTATCACTATTATTATTGTTGTTGTTGTTGTTATTGCTACTTTTATGTTATTATCTATAATTTATACAATTAACCTCCCTGTGGTTCGACCCCGGTCTTGCCGGGTTATTTATTACTTCGACACTCCTGCACTTGGGAGAAGACATCAATCTTTTGGTCGTGTCAAGTTTTTGGCGCCGTTGCCGGGGAGGTAAATTCTTGTACAAATTATAGTATTTATTTTATTTTCTCTTTTCTCTTTTCTCTTTTCTTGTATCTAACTTTGTTTCTTTTGTTTTGTTTCTCTTTCTTTTGTTTTCTTCTTCCTTTTATTCTCTTCTTACACGTGCATGAGAGTGTGGTCACGTACATTAAGTGGTAGACTTTGTAGGGTATCCTCATCATTTTCAGAAAATATGGCCGAAGAAGATAACCAATCACTTCATAATGAAAATAATGAGAATATTCGGGTTAGAACACTTAGAGACCACATGAATCCCACAAGAACAAGTGCACCCTCATGCATAGTTTTTCCTCCTAATGCATCTCATTTTAATTTTAAGACAGGCATTATTCAACTTTTACCGTCTTTTCATGGCTTAGATTTAGAAAATCCATACTTGCATTTAAGGGAATTTGAGGAGATTTGCAACACGTATAATGACTCAAATTGTAGCATGAACACCATTAGATTGAAGTTTTTTCCTTTTTCATTAAAAGATAAAGCTAAAACATGGCTACAAAATCTGAGACCTGGATCCATTCGTGCTTGGGATGAAATGCAACAACAATTTTTAAAGAAGTTTTTTCCATCCCACAGAACAAACTCTTTCAAAAGACAAATCATTACTTTCTCTCAAAAACCAGGAGAAACATTTTATCAATGTTGGGATAGGTATTGAGACTTACTTAATACTTGCCCCCATCATGGTTTTGAAACATGGAGATTAGTTTCACATTTTTATGAAGGGTTAACTCCTAGAGATAGGCAAATGGTTGAATTGATGTGCAATGGTACTTTTGAGGATAAAGACCCTAATGAAGCAATGGAATACCTAGACTTGCTAGCTGAAAATGCGCAAAATTGGGACACCACAGGTACTTATGAGGCACCAAGTAAAACCCAACCTCATACATCTAGTGGAGGTATGTACAACTTTAGGGAAGATCATGACCTCCAAGCCAAGTTTGCATCTTTAGCTAGAAAGGTTGAGGCACTAGAATTAAAAAAGAGTGGTCAACTAAAATCTGTTCAAGACATTGCATGTCAAATCTGTGAAACCAACGAACATTCAACCAATGACTGTCCAACCTTGCCTTGTTTTAAAGAATGTCTCCATGAACAAGCCCATGCATTAAACAATTTTCAAAGGCCCAATCATAACCCATATTCACAAATATACAACCCTGGTTGGAGAAACCACCCAAATTTTAGTTAGAAGAGTGAGAACAATAATGCTCAAACTTCACAGCCACCGTTTCAAGCACACCCTAATTTCCAAAATTCTCATGGATATGCACCTCCTTATGCTCCCCCTCCTAAAAGAAATCTTGAGGAAACATTGCATGCATTTATGGAAAAGCAAGAGGCAAGTAACACTCAACTTGCTCAAAGCATGACAGATTTTAAAGATACTCTTGCAAAATTGACATCTGCTCTCAGTTTCCAAGAGAAAGGTAAGTTTCCATCTCAATCACAACAAAATCCAAAGGGGCAATACAATGTGAATGCAAGTAGTTCGGGAAGCCAACACATGGATCATGTAAAATCAGTCATCACTCTTCGCAGTGGTAAGGTTATTGAAAAACCCATTCTTGAACCTTGTGAGAATGATGATGAGTCAATCTCTGAGGGTAAGGAAGGGGTTGAATATGATCATTGCAAAGAAAAGACTGATTCTCCGCCAACACTTCCATTTCCTCATGCCATGACCAAACAAAGGAAAGTCAATCACAACTCTGAAATCTTTGAAACTTTCAAACAGGTAAGGATCAATATACCTTTGCTGGATGCTATCAAACAGGTTCCTTCTTATGCTAAATTTTTGAAAGATCTGTGCACTGTGAAGAGAAAACTGAATGTGAAAAAGAAAGTCTTTTTAGCCGAACAGGTAAGTGCCATTCTTCAAAACAATAATGCATTGAAATATAAAGACCCTGGTTGTCCTACAATTTCATGCTTTATTGGAGAACATAAAATTGAAAGAGCTTTACTTGATCTTGGAGCTAGTGTGAATTTACTTCCATATTCAGTTTTTCAAAGTCTCAATCTAGGTGAGTTAAAACCAACTTCTGTGACTCTTTTACTTGCCGATAGATCTGTAAAAGTGCCTAGAGGAATAGTTGAAGATGTGTTAGTACAAGTCGATAAATTCATTTATCCTGTGGATTTTATTGTCTTGGATACACAACCTGTTAAAGCATGTAATTCATTTCCTGTTATTTTAGGACGTCCATTTCTTGCAACTTCTAATGCATTGATTAATTGTAGGAATGGACTGATGAAGCTATCTTTTGGAAACATGACATTGAAGATGAATATTTTCAACATTTACAAGCAACTTGGGGATGATAATGATTTACAGGAAGTGGACTTTACTGAAAAATTAGTTCATGATTAATTTCAAACCACTTCCAATGAAATTGAGATTGATGAATCTGATAATTTACAAATGGTTTATTTTCAGGAAGAATCAAAGGCAAGTAATTGGAAACCACAAATTGAGGAATTGTCGCCATGATCAATTGAGCCAATACCTTCAAGTGTTCAACCACCAAAACCTGATTTGAAGTCGTTACCCCTCAATCTCAAATACTCATTTTTGGGAGAAAATGAAACTTTTCCGGTAATAATCTCTTCCAAACTTAATGCACAGCAAGAAGGTAAGTTATTACAAACTCTGAAAATGCTTAAAAATGCATTAGGATGGACCATAGCTGACATAAAAGGAATTAGTCCTTTGATTTGCACTCACAGGATTTATTTGGAGGAAAATGCTAAACCCTCTAGAGAAATGCAATGAAGGCTTAATCCTAATATGAAAGAAGTAGTGAAAAATGAAGTCATTAAGCTTCTAGATAATGGAATCATTTATCCTATTTCTGACAGCAAATGGGTAAGTCCTACTCAAATGGTAGCTAAGAAGTCTGGAGTCACTGTGATAACAAATGAAAAAAATGAGTTAATTCCAACTAGGACTATTACTGGTTGGCGCATGTGCATTGATTATAGGAAACTTAATTCAATGACTAGAAAAGATCATTTTCCCTTACCTTTCATGGATCAAATCCTAGAAAGAGTTGCAGGTCATGAATTTTATTGTTTCCTAGATGGCTTTCAGGTTATAACCAAATTGAAATTGCATTGGAAGATCAAGAGAAAACTACTTTCACATGTCCATTTGGCACTTTTGCATATCGAAGGATGCCTTTTGGATTATGTAATGCACCAGCCACGTTTCAAAGATGCATGCTTAGTATATTCAGTGATATGGTTGAACGTTTTCTTGAGATTTTTATGGATGACTTTTCTGTTTTTGGTGATTCATTCGATGATTGTTTGACTAACTTAGAAAAGGTTTTGAGCAGGTGTGAAGAGAAGAATCTTGTATTGAATTGGGAAAAATGTAACTTTATGGTAACAGATGGCATTGTACTTGGTCACATTGTTTCATCAAAAGGAATTGAGGTTGACAAATCTAAAATCGAGTTAATTGCTAACTTGCCAACACCAAAATCTATTAAAGATGTTAGATCATTCTTAGGACATGCTGGTTTTTATAGAAGGTTCATCAAAGATTTTAGCGTAATATCTAAGCCCTTGAGTAACCTTCTAACAAAGGATAATATCTTTGAATGGACTGAACATTGTGAAGAAGCCTTTGTTAAACTTAAAAACTTGCTTACTTCTGCTCCAGTCATTCAACCTCCTGATTGGTCTTTACCTTTTGAAATAATGTGTGACGCTAGTGATTATGCCGTGGGTGCTGTCTTGGGACAAAGAAAAGATAAGAAACCCTATGTGATTTACTATGCAAGTAAAACTTTGAATAGTGCTCAAATGAATTACACCACCACTGAAAAAGAATTACTTGCAGAAGTATTTGCATATGAAAAATTCAGGTCTTATCTTGTTGGCTCACCTGTTGTTGTTTTTAGTGATCATGCAGCATTGAAATATCTTCTTTCTAAGAAAGATTCTAAGGCTAGATTGGTGCGGTGGATTTTGTTACTTCAAGAATTTGATATCACAATCAAAGACAAGAAAGGCACCGAAAATGTTGTCGCAGATCACTTGTCAAGATTGACAACAGAATCGAGATCTGACATCACACCAATCGATGACTACTTTCCTGACGAATCTTTATTTTCCATCTCTACAATGCCTTGGTATGCTAATATTGTTAATTTTCTTGTTTCAGGACAATTGCAAGCTCATTGGAGTACCCAAGACAAAAGAAAGTTCTTGAACGAAGTAAAGAACTTTTATTGGGATGACCCTTATTTATTCAAATATTGTCCTGATCAAATATTTCGAAGATGCATTCCTGACAATGAGGTAAGTAATGTCATTAAATTTTGTCATTCTGAGGCATGTGGGGGCCATTTCTCATCAAGAAAGACAACTGTAAAAATCTTACAATGCGGATTTTACTGGCCCACCATGTTCAAGGACTCACATGCATTCTGTAAGATTTGTGAAAATTGTCAAAAGCTGGGATCTATTTCAAAACGTCACATGATGCCTTAAAATCCTATTCTTATCATTGAGATCTTTGACTGTTGGGGTATAGATTTCATGGGTCCATTTCCTTCATCATTTGGTTTTGTGTACATATTAGTCGCAGTAGATTATGTTTCAAAATGGATAGAGGCAATTCCAAGTCGAAACAATGATCACAAAACAGTGATAAAATTTTTGAAAGAAAATATTTTGAGTCGATTTGGAATCCCTCGAGCCATGATAAGTGATGGTGGAACACATTTCTGCAACAAGCCATTTGAGTCTTTAATAAAAAAATATGGAATCACACACAAAGTTGCCACCCCTTATCACCCCCTATCACCCCCAGACTAGTGGACAGGTAGAGCTCGCTAATAGGGAGATCAAACAAATCTTGGAAAAAACAGTGAACCCTAATAGGAAAGACTGGTCTTTAAGACTTAATGATGCACTTTGGGCTTATTGAACTGCTTATAAAACATCATTAGGTATGTCACCTTATAGACTAGTCTATGGAAAACCTTGTCACTTGCCTGTGGAACTTGAACATAAAGCTTATTGGGCTATTAAAGCTTTCAATTCAAACCTTGATGATGCTAGTCAGCTGCGTAAGTTACAAATAAATGAGATTGAGGAAATAAGAAATGATGCATATGAAAATTCAAGAATTCATAAAGCAAGAATCAAAGAGTTTCATGACAAGAAAATATTGAGAAAAACATTCAATGTTGGTCAAAAAGTCTTGCTTTATAATTCTCGACTCCATTTATTTCTTGGAAAACTAAGATCAAGATGGAGTGGTCCTTTCATTGTGAAACATGTGTATCCATATGGGGCCTGTGATATCGAGAATCCAAAGAATGACAATGTTTTCAAGGTAAATGGACATCGTTTGAAAGTCTACTTTGACAATTTTTCAGTTGAAAATGACTCTATTGAATTGAGTGATCCTGTATATAAAGATTGATTCGTTTTCTCACATTGTTTTGTGTTTTGTTTTGCTAGTTTCTCTCACCCCGGTCAAAAGGCGGATAACGGTACTCCGTGACTTCAGTCGGTTCTTTCAGTTTCCTATAATAACTGATATTTGTATATATTTGTGCAATACTTTGCTTTTTCTCCCTTCTTGGACTCTCTTCTCCAATTCTCATTTGAAAATGGACACCACTCTTGAAAAATTGAAAAAGTACTTTCCCGCTCTGCCTCAGAATGCGATTACAAAAATTTACCGTGCTAGGTGTGCAAGATTGAAGGTGTTAATGAATCATGGAATTCCTGAAGATATTCACTGGCTGATTGAAGCAAAGGTCCGATTATCAGGTGAGTCCTCCAATTCTTTCATTTCACACATGCCTGGAACAGGTAAAAGCACTTTTGCAAAGAAACGTCGTGCAAAACGACTGAAAGTCCGTCACAAATGTGCCAGATGGACATGTAATACAACATGTCGTTCTTTAGGAATGGTATCTATAAACCGTGAAGATAAAATACAATTCATTAAGGATGGCCTGAGTAAGGGGTCTTTAGATAATCTTCTATTAACCCTTGAGACGCATCCTAGTGGAGATGTGCATCGTGCTATTCATAATTTATGACCCCATTTTCATAAAGAACATGATAGATTTAGTCTTGGGAATCTGACTAAAAAAGACCCTATTTGCCAGTTTTTAAGAAAACTGGATGGGAAGCCTATCCCCGACCCATAGAGGGCGTTTAAGCCGTTCTTGGACGTAAAACCAAGGGAAGATGTGAGCCACAATCACAACTACATGTACATACACATGCTTTTTCAAAATAAATAATTAAATAAAGAGAGAGAGAGAGAGAGAAAGAGTGTGTGAAACTCCAGCTGGTCTACATATAGGGGTATGATTGCATCTTCAATTTCTCATCTATAAAATCTTCTCTTCCTTCCCCTTATTTCTACTCAACCCTTACATTAGACAGATATAGAAGTGTGTAGAAATGGCAGGTCCCTCAAGTTATCATATCAAAAATATTTGTGTTTTCGGTGGATCCAGTCCTGGGAAGGAAATAGCATTTTTAGAAGCAGCAAATCATCTTGGTCAGGTCTTAGCTGAGAGAAAGATTCATTTAGTGTATGGGGGAGGCAGCCTTGGGTTAATGGGGGGTGTGGCAATAGCTGCATTTTTAGGAGGTAGTCAAGTTTTGGGGGTCGTCCCCGAAGCTTTAACAAAAGGGGACATCATTGGAAGAACAATTGGAGAGGAACTACAGGTCTCCACAATGTTTGATCGAATGAATACAATGTTTAACCATGTTAATGCCTTCATTGCCTTACCAGGTGGTCTGGGCACATTGGAAAAGATCTTTCATATTTCCTCTTGGGCCCAACTTCACATTCACCATAAACCTATAGCTTTGCTCAATGTTAATGGTTTTTATGATACTTTGTTGTCTTTTCTTGATCAAGCTGTGGAACAGGAATTTCTAACATCTTCGGCACGACAAATCATAATCTCTGCTGCTACTGCTGAACAATTGATCGACAAACTACAATCTTTCACCCCTGTAATTGATCCTTCCATGAGTCGCATCAATTGGTCAACTACAGAAAGCCGTAAAAAGCTTAGATTGGATTTGAGCCTTCGTTTGTGAATCCTTGTGTCTTTTGGTTTTATTTCTAACATAGTATTTTGTTCTGTTATTTCTTATATTTGTTTAAGTGTGTTTCAGGTTTGTCAGTGTTCGTTGTTTCAGGTGATGTCTTCTATACTCTATCTTTCTACCTTAGGACAGTGAGGACAATGTCTCATTTTGGTTGGGGGGAGAGGATAGTAGTAATTAAAAAAAAACTAACCAACTAACTGTTTTTGTTTTTAAAAACCATTTGTCAAAACTGCTATTACTAGGATGGCAGAGTAAGGGGGAATGACTCTTGAGACGCGTCTTAGTAAACATTTTCTAATGGTTATTTGCAATATTCATAACAAGGCCTATTAGAATACTTCTTGAAATATTCAGGTTTACAAACTCTCGCATTGTTATCACTTGGTTCTGCTCATATACTCATTTAAGAAATATTCTCAAACCTTCATTTTCACACACACACTTTAACATATGATTGTGGGTTGCACATTGGATTATTACATTATTTATGTTCTTTTGTTAAAGGTAACAACTAAGGGATAGGGATAGTTTATAATTTGCAAAAAAAAAAAAGCAGAAAAAAAAGAGAAAAAAAAAGAAAAAAAATGATGATAATAAAAACGTAGATAAGTTTGGTTTCGTAGCCTCCCTAACCTAAGCAATTAAGCCCGAAGGGGTGTTTTAACACCTAATACCCTAAAGTCAA
This sequence comes from Populus nigra, assembly GCF_951802175.1. Taxonomy (NCBI): domain Eukaryota; kingdom Viridiplantae; phylum Streptophyta; class Magnoliopsida; order Malpighiales; family Salicaceae; genus Populus; species Populus nigra. Next base: position 4,946,595 of record NC_084869.1, read on the forward strand.
CTGACTTGGGAGCTATTGGCCCAAAGCTTGTTAGATGGGTTAAGGAGAAAAGCTTAAGGGAATCAAACATTGCACTATCTACGTATCAGTATCTGCAACCCGAGTTACTAAGCTCGTAGGGGTGTCTCAACACCTAATGCCCTAAGATCAAGTGGTCTGGGAGTTATTAGCCGAAAGCTCGTTACATGGGTTAAAGATGCATTGTGTTTTAAGTTATATGTATAGATATTTTTTTTAAAAAAAGAGTAAAATAAAATAAAACAATCCCAACCCAAGGAAGTTAACCTTAAACATTAGAACAAAATATTGTTTTCTTCCAATAAAAGCCCCATCATCTATGTTTCATACATTGAGCACATAACAAGGAAGGTTTATTAATATTTTGTTTAAGAGGTATTGAGCAAATATATAAAATTTAATGAGAGTTTGTTTATCTGGATAGATTAATGGAAGTTGAATGATGAATGCCTTGCTTTGTGGAATTTGCAAATTGTTTTTCTATTTTAACACTTTAATTACTAGGGACTAGTAATAAGCTGGTTGGGGGGTGTGATTAGTACTTAAAAGTGCATTTTTATCAAGGTTTTATATCATCATTTTGCACTTGAAGTATCAATAACTCCTTAACTAAAGCATGTTTTATAATAACATATCTAATTATATAAGATACCTTTAATTTATGGTAAATGTTCATCTTAAATGCAGGCCTATCATATAAATGAAAGAATTGATTGATGAGTTGAAGTACTGAAATTGAAAGGACAAAAAGATGGCCAAAGAGATTGGAACACAGTTCGGTAATTGGGTCATATCTGGAGCTGTAGATCTTGGATTAAGGTCCATTTTATATGGATGGAAAGATAAGATATAGGCCTACAACTTTCATGTGGAGCCCAAGATTTAACAAGGCCGTTTTCAAGTCCAAATTGTAGCAACAAAGAAGAAGTCTGAATCTGTCCTGCAGCCCAGACACTGTTCAGTGTTCAGCCCATATCTCGAGTTCTAGAAGTTCAAATGATCTCAAAGTTTTACCCTGGAAAGATGAGACAATTCCCTAGAACTTTCATGATTTAAGTTTGTTCAAATTATGACGTCATCAATGACGTTTTTGGCAGACAAGAAGATAAGAATTGTCACCAAGTCAAGATGTGGCCACCCACTCATCAATTAGTCAACAAATCAATAGTTCCGAATTTTGGCCTATAAACGGAGGTATTTGCCATGTATTTAGGCATCTTGGTTTTCAGATCAAGATCATGCTCTTGCTCTCTCTTTATATTTTGTAATGCTTAAGTTTTGCTTATATTAATTTCTTGCTTATGCTTTTCATTTCCTTTCCTTGTTTATTTATGTCTCTTTCTTTCATTATGTTTAACTAAGTTAATTATGTCAAGGTGAAAAGGGTACACTAATGGTGTAAGAATAAGTATAATATAAACTTAACATGGACCTTAATGTTGGATACTAACATGCTTTATATTTGTTATCTTGTTCACTTTTAATACTTTGCTTGTTAAATGGTTAATCTAGATTTATGTTGTATAACACTTGGTACAACAAATACTTGGCACTTTCATAGCCCATACTGTATGGTATAACCGACACCTGAGCTATGAAAGGAACTTGATTTGTTGTTAACATAAGTTATAATCATGAATGCCTGACAACATTTACAAGTATTAGCATTATTCGAATAAGATAGCTAATGTAATCATGTTAACAATTTATAATCTGATTGGAACCTCCTTGTGTGTGGTTTCCAATTGAACAATAAGAGTTTATATTATACTTGTTTGAAGTACCATTAGTGGATCCTCTAACCTTGACATTTGTTGTTATCATTGTTTAATCCTTACGTTAATCTTTCATCTCAAAGTTCTCATCAACTTCTTTCTCTTCTTCTTCACTATTATTATTATCACTATTATTATTGTTGTTGTTGTTGTTATTGCTACTTTTGTGTTATTATCTATAATTTATACAATTAACCTCCCTGTGGTTCGACCCCGGTCTTGCCGGGTTATTTATTACTTCGACACTCCTGCACTTGGGAGAAGACATCAATCTTTTGGTCGTGTCACATCACAATCATCTAATTCCAAAGTTGATACCCTATTTTACAACTAAGATCATCTACCACAACATTTGCTCTTCCCGGGTGATAATTTATCATACAATCATAATCTTTAATCAATTCAACCCATCGTCTCTGCCGCATATTTAACTCCTTTTGAGTCATTAAATATTTTAAACTTTTATGATCGGTAAAAATTTAAACTCGAGACCCATATAAGTAGTGTCTCCATACTCGTAAAGCAAATACTATAACGACCAATTCTAAATCATGAACTGGATAGTTGATCTCATGAGGCTTCAACTATCTAGAGGCATAAGCAATCACCCTCTCATATTGCATCAATGCGCACCCTAAACCCTTTTTGAATGTGTCACTATATACCATAAACCTTCTGTCCCTGAGGGTAAAGCTAACATTGGTGCATTGATAAGCCTCTTTTTTAGTTCTTGAAAACTCTTTTCACTTTCGGGTGTCCATTCCCACTTTGTTTCCTTTCGAGTCAATCGGGTCATCGGGGTTGCTATAATAGAAAATCCCTCAATAAATATTCTATAATAACCAGCCAAACCTATGAATTTCAGTCACATACGTGGGCCTCTCCCATTATAACACCGCCTCTACTTTTCTTGGATCAACAAATATCTCATCAACTGATATAACATGCCTTAAGAAAGTCACCTTCTTTAACCAAAATTCATATTTACTCAACTTGACATACATCCAATGTTCTCTCAAAGTTTGCAAAACCTCCGTCAAATGTTGTTCATGTTCCAAATATGTATTGGAATACACCAGTATGTCATCTATAAAAACCACCACAAACTTATCCAAGTAAGGTCGAAATACTCGATTCATCAAATCCATAAATACTGCAGGAGCATTTGTCAACCCAAAAGGCATCACAAAAAACTCATAATGTCCATAACGGGTTTTGAAAGCGATCTTTGCTACATCCTGTTCTTTTATTCCTAATTGGTAATACCCCGATCTCAAATATATCTTTGAAAATACTCTAGCTCCCTTAAGTTGATCAAATAAGTCATCTATTCATGGAAGTGAATATTTATTTTTTACTGTCACCTTATTTAACTGTCTGTAATCAATACAGAGTCGAAAAGTTCCATCCTTCTTTTTTACAAATAACACAGGGGCTCCCCAAGGTGAATTACTTGGACGTATGAAACCCTTTTCTAATAATTCCCGCAACTGTATTTTTAGTTCAGCTAGCTCCGTCGGTACCATTCTATATGGCACTTGGGCTATAGGGGATATGCCCGGTAGTGTATCAATTGAAACTTCTACTTCTCTCTCTGGGGTAATCCTGGTAGTTCTTCTGGAAACATATCTAAGAACTCTCTAACTACGGGGATGCTGGCCAAGTCACCTTTTCTTCTATGGACTCCACCACTAAGGCGAGGTAAACCTCGCATCCTTTCTTCATCATTTTTTATGTTTTCATAACAGAAATAAGAAAATTAGGCATGACATTTCTTTCTCCTCGAAATACTACTCTCTCACCCATAGATCCAGAAAATGTTACTGTTTTTGCAAAGCAGTCCATTTAGGCCCTATACTTACCCAACCAATCCATTCCTAGTATAATATCAAAATTATGTATCCCCAAGGGAATCAAATCTACATGCATCTCACACCCTATGATTTCAAGTTTAATACCCATATATATTATATCAATGTCTATATGTTTTCCTAAAAGAGTACTAATGATAAACCCTTTTCCGAACTCTACTTGGACTCTTTAATTTTCCTACTGCCTTATGTGTAACAAATGAATGGGTAGCTCCAGAACCAAATAACACATAGATAGGCAGATGATTTAACAGCAAGATACCTGTAACCACATCAGGGGTAACCCGAGCCTCCTTTTGCATCATGTTGAACACCCTACCCTGGGTCCAATCCCCTTATACCCTGACACGGCCTCTATTACCATTGGCCTCAAACTGAGTTTGTCTAACCGGTCGATCCACTATAACCGATTGTTGCTGGCTCTGTATCTGTCGCTGTGTCTGAATAAACTATAACTTCCGAGGGCAATCCTTTCTAACATATCAATGTCTGTGGCAGTAATAACATCTCTTACCCAAATATGGACATTTCATCCATCTATGCTCTCCTCGACATACATAACACCGCCCTAGTATGGTGGAACAGTCTTTACGATGCTTCTGTCCACACTAGATACATAGAGGATAAACAATTGGCCTCTGCTTTGACATCCCTCTAACCGATCCGGATCCATTTTTACTGCCATACTGTCCTCTAGTAGGTCCAAAACTAGAACTTTGAACAATCCCAACTGCTATCCCTTCTTTTCTCCTAAATTGACTAAACTGAGGCTTCCCCTTTTTAAAATAAGGAGGTCTACCTGAGGAAACATCAACATCCTTCCTCTTACCCAATATTGTTTGGCCTTAGTGGCCCTCTGTTATACATGCTTCTAAAGTCTGAGTTGCCTCTATAAGCTCCCTAGTAGACTTAAACCGTAAAGCAATTAATTCATGTCTTAACTCCTGACGTAATTCATCACGTAGTCTATCAATCATATGTTGTTCAGTAGCGATGAATTGTGAAGCAAACAAGGAGAGATCATGGAACCTCCTCTCATACTCTAGTACTGACATGTCCCCTTGTTTCAACGCCAGGAACTCCTGCTTTTTGATCCTACACTGATAAGAAGAGAAAAATTACATCTCAAACTGTCTCTTGAACTCACCCACTTAGACTGTATCACTTCCCACTACGACTGGGCTCTATCCATCAGCAACTGTGTAGCACAATTCACCCGTCAATCCTCGGGTACTTTCATTTGAGTCATAGTGTTCTCTACTCTTCGCATCCATCTACCTGCAATCTTTGTATCCTGTTAGCCTAAAAAAGGCTCATATCCCAACTCCATCATACTCTTTACAGTCCGTACTATAACAATTACACTGTTAGAATAGTAGCAGTAGGGATAGCCAGAGTTGTCAGTGGTATTGAAATTGTTGGCACTACTGGGGCTATTGGAGCTACTGTATTAGGCATAGACTCGATCACAGCTCTAACTATCTAGGCAATTAAAACGGGGTCCATAATAGGAGTAGGGGTTATTGTCGGTGCTGCTCTTTGTTCTTGCGGTTCGACTCTCTCAGGTGGTAAATCCCCAGCTTGAATAGAACCAACCCCAACTTGGAGTCTAGATGAATCCTCAACTTTTGGTTGATGAGATGCTAGTGGTACATGCAAAGCAATGTCCTCTAAAGGATCCTCCCGCTGCCTATCAGCAAATCCAATATCCTGATCTCTTTCCCTCAGTAAAGAGGGATCAGTAGCAACACCTTTTCTTGTTTGTACCATCCTGAAATAATCCAACAATCATAAGGTTTTCATTTCAATATCCTAAACCCTAATCTCTCTCACATACCAAATGTAACATCCCCCGTACCGAAACCAATGCATCAATCATAAAAAAAACATGGCAATTTTTTTTCTATTGAACTCATACACAGTTTATTGAAATTTCTACCGAAATTTCAGCAGAGTTTTTCCTATGCCGGGAGGTCCCAATTTATCGACAAATCATTTGTACACATCCTGTATTCATTGTTCATACACAATCCAATCATTCCAAGTCTCAAACTGTAAACATTTAAGATACAATTCACACAATTATCAAGTTATAAAAATGAGAAAAATCCTAGGATTTAAGAGGTAACCATTAATTAACCATCGAAATTGCATTCATATGTTAGCATAATAAAGATTTTAAATTTCAATTTACTACTTACAGTTTTAACAAAAATAACACTACATAACTTTATACATACAATTTAGAAGTACTGTTATATACAACCCAAAAGGAAAATTCTTCCATCTTCCTATTAACTTAAGTGACTATACAAAGGGAACACCCAAGCATCAACTAAGGGTTACGCTGCTGAGATGAACCTGCATAGTAATTTACATAAACATAATTAACTTAATTAAGATGATCTAGTATATTTTTCATTACACTAACAATTTGCTTTTTAATTCATTTATCATCAATTTCTATAGTTTCCCACGTGTCAGCACACCAATCTTGTCCAATAATAACTAATTCTATTGATCGCTCATTTACATGGTACCAATTCCAAACCAGAACACTGATCCAACCATCAGCCCATTCACAGGGCACTAGTTCAAATCCAGGACACTGATCGAACCATCAGCCCATTCACAGGGCACCAGTTCTAAACCAGGACACTAGTCCATTCCTCAGCCCATTCACTGGTTATAAACTAGAACACTAGTCCATTCATCATTTATACACTAAATATAAATACAAAAATTTAAGCTACGTCATATTAGGGACTAACTTAAAAATTACACAAGACTTTAAATTAAAAATCTAAGTGTCAGACACCTACCTGAAAACTATGCTCTGCCAGTCATCCCCTGCTCCCGTCTATTTTCTGTAATTTCACTTGTACCATTAGTTACACTAATTTAAATTTCAAGTCTTAACCATACATATACATATATACATACTACCTTCATAATTTAACATTTTGTAATAAAAAACAATTCCAAACAGAAGTTACCAATTTACAAGTTTTAGGTAACAAATTGTCCAACTGTTACTGTCCGACCTCTCCTCAAATTTTTAACTATATCTGGAGTTATAGAACTCCCTTTCAAGCGAGATTGGTCTCGTTGGAAAGCTAAGACACGAGGTTGCAAGTTTTGTGTAGGAAGGAGAACCCAGTTCTGTCCCCAAAACAGTCAAAATTGCTTATCAACGAACATTAGACTGTTATTATCCAATTGTTACTGTCTAGAAATTGAACTGTTACTGTCCGACCTCTCATCAGAGTTTTAACTGTATCTAAAGTTATAGAACTCCGTTTCAAGCGAGATTGGTCTCATTGGAAAACTAAAACACGATGCTACAAGTTCTATGTAGGAAGGAGAACCCATTTCTGCCCCCAAGACAATCAAAATTGCTCATCAACGAACATTGGACTGTTACTGTCCAACTGTTACTGTCTAGAAATTGAACTGTTACTGTCTGACCTTTCCTCAGATTTTTAACTATATCTAGAGTTATAGAACTCCATTTAAAACAATATTGGTCTCATTAGAAAGCTAAGACACGAGGTTACAAGTTCTATGTAGAAAGGAGAACCCAGTTATGCCCCCAAGACAATCAAAATTGCTCATCAACGAACATTGGACTGTTATTGTCCAACTATTACTATCTAAATACTATTTAGTATTTTGAGTATAACCGAAGCTATAGAGCTTTGTTTTATTCGTGGTTTATTTCTTTGGAACACTACAACATGGGTCTACAACTTTCAGGAAGAAAAGTATCTCACATTTTGTCATCTTAGGGTCCAAATCTTAGCAGAGAAGTTGAGAGACAACCTATGTAGATTTGATTTCTAAGTTCACCAAGTATAAATTTGTTTACCATGCATTTTTTTTTCCATCATTTCCATCCACCTATCATTATTTAACAAACTTCTTAAACCTATACTAAGGTATTCTAAAATCTCAATTATTTAAGAAAAACACAAACAAATTCAAGTGACTTAATAAGAGAGCTTGTTACCTTTTATTACAAAACAATGAGTCAAGAGATTGAGAACAACCCATTTTCTACTTCTCTTTCCTTCCTTCTTCTAACCCTTCCCTTCCCACTAGTAAATTTTTCTACGTTTTCTTCATAAATCTTGCTTGAAGTACTTTCAGTTCACTTACTCTCACTTTCCTTTTGATTCAAAGGATGAATTTACAAGGTTTCCTCTTAATTTTTCTTTTCTCCTCTTTCTTCCTCTCCTTGGCCGGCCATTACTCTAGGAATTTCTAGAGATTTATTGTTATTTATATTTATGTTCTTTCCTTATTGCATCTTGCCCCCCACATTTACTTCTATTTTTCACATTGACCCCACCATTCCTTTTATCAATCCATTGATCCCCACTACTTCTCTTTCTCTTTACTAACTCCTTACTCCTTTATTACTATTTTCAATTTCACCCCTCTCATTAAATAACTTCTCTTTTAATCCAATTAATTTGTTCAATTTAATCATTTCTCCACATTCTTTGTATTTTATTTTATTTTACTAAATCAAGATAAGACTATTATATTCGAGGGTTTACAGTTCACAACCATCGATGAATAGTTTCTATTTGGGATTAACATTTATGTATAGATATGTACCAGATAACAATTAGTTTGAAGGAAAGGCATTGAGAAGAATATGTTGTCCTTGTTCTAGCTCTAAAGTTCCTGTGAGACTTATTTTAACAAGATGATATGATCCAAGTAAGGTTAGATTCAGATTTTAGTGTAAAATCTTTCATTGTCAAGTTTTACACTATCAATTATAACTTTCGACCGTTACATCGGGGTCAAAGTTTTACATGAGTTTCTGTATATTTTTTTATATATTGGGTTAAAATGTCAGGTAAATCAAAGTTGGTAAGGGATTATTTCAGAGGGTCGAAGTTACTGAATGAATTGAGTTAAATCTGTCTCTCTGGATCTTCATTTACTGCTTGGAATATATCTGGAGCCACATAAGAAATTTTGCTAAGATTCCAATTGTTTTGGAAAGTAGACATTCATACATTTTCAGTGATATATGGTAGTCCTATTAATTCATACGGATAAGGAAGAATGACGTGTTTGAAATCAAAACTAAAATCTGTCAAAAATGTGCAAAAATTGGAGAAACATTGTTTCCTTATGTATTATGGATTCTAGTCTATACAAGGATTTCTTAATCCTTTTAGAAGCATGTGTGACAGTTATTAGCTTACTTATCCTAGATTCCTTGTCAAACAATGAGACATTTACGACAACAACTAATATTCATAGTTTGCAAGGATTCTATATCCATTATATAATGTATGTGGTAGCAATGAGGCTTGTGATTCTTTTATTGTTCTTTTTTTTATTTTACAAAATTTTCTTATTCAAAAGGAAGATTATAAGAGACTATATAAAGGAGATATTTCAACCACTTTTCTTCCTATTTTTTATAATAGTTGGAAAAGAGAAGAAATTTCAACAGTTAAGACAACATCTTTCAAGCAAGGAAAGAGGATTAATAAACAACACAAAGGGACACTCTTTCTTCTACAAGTTTCATATTCATATACAAGGGATCCAATGCAAGGAAATACAATTTTAGAGTTGTTTTGATAACTTTTATTAATTTGAATATTTCTTAAGGTTTATTTATTATTTTAATTACTCTTTGGAATAATTATATTTCAATTTTAGAGCTTTTTTTGTTGGGTTTGTTTTGGCTCAAAATCAATATTTAGGCTTGTTTTAGGCATTAGGTTTGTACTTAACTGAGTTTTTTGTTAAGACCCATTGGTTTACAGTCTAATATGGGATCATTAAAGTTATTATCTTATGACTATATTATGTTTTGTTTTGTTATAGGTTTAGGTAGCCTTTAGACATTAATGAAATTCAGTTTTACTTAACAAACATTTTTTTGTTTAGACAGAGTAAATCCAACTTATCAATGTATAACTAACCTTGTGATATTATTCACAATCCTTAAATACATTTTCTTAGTTACAAGTTAATCTTACGTCAATATTCAACCATACTTGATTATTCGGATTTTCTAGATAAGTTATCATCTTCTCTGTGAATTACATACTAAATATCACAAGGTTTGTGTCACAAGAAATGCACGTACCAACAAAGTTCTGGTGGGATGGCTGCTAAAATGGAATCTATAAGGTGAGACTGACCATGTAAGATTTTGAATAGCAGTCCCAAATTCAAGTTGGTTATTTTTCACCTCCTGGATATAGACGATTAAACAATTCGCAATCATGTTCCTTGCACGTTGTTGGCAGTGTAAATATGTATATGAGAGTGGTCGCGATGCATGGATTGATTTGGAAATTTGGCCATCAAAATTTCATACAAGCAGTGGAAACATCTGAGATGAGTAAAGCTAACGTGATTTGATCTTCTCTTATAACATGTAATTAAGATCTCGTTAGCCAACCTGATGGATTGGACGAGAAAGGGCAGCAGCAGTGCCACTGATATTTCTACAAAGCACAAGAATATCCAGATTTGATAGTAGTATTATTATACAAAATCCAACTCCAACTCCAACTAAAACATTTGATTTGACCTCAAAGCCGCCAAAACATCCGAATTACAGTTTTGGAGCTTATGAAACAATTTTCTCCTAACAGATTTTTTGGAGGGCATGGCTGCTTCTCATCAGGGCACTTGATAATGTCGTCTACCAGACATTCACTTTTCCCACGCGGTGTCACCAAACAACCTTTCTCTGCGTTGCATATTTACATACAAAACAACGTACCTTTTGAAAGAAAATCTACAATTTTGACAACAATCTACAGAGATATATCCATCACCTATCCTGGTGCTTCTTCTCTTTTAAACGTTTTGATTTCGCTACATAGCGGGCTGTATAACCTACTGTCGTTGGCCGCAATGACCTTTGCCGTACCATATTACAGTACTCAGGGTCCTCCGTTTGCCCATCATTTCTTAACCAGTGTATCATCTGATGATACAAGGGAAAGAAACGCATTTGTATGGCCGAGTAAATAAAATATGGGATGAGTGAGGATAACAACACCAGGAGTGTGATGAGCCAGTAAGACGGGGCTGGTGCACAGGCTTCAACGAAAACTTTATAGGCAGTTGTTGATAGGTATGGATCCATTGCTCCATATACCATGAGGAAAATGTACCAGAATACAATTCCACCCCAGATGAAGAGATGCTGTATATAAGTGAAATAGTTAATAGATAGTGCCATCTGGCAGTTAACCACCCACACAACGCATGTATACATGGTGGCACCAAGGATCTCCAAGCCAACAACTTCTCCACCTTTGCGAAAGGCTTGATGCTCCATTGCACGGATGCAGAAGAAGAAGATTAAGACAGAACTCGATAAACCATTAAATGCCCAGCCAAAGATTCGGATCCAGCTAAATAACACATTTTGTACACCTTCTTGGTACAGTAGAGGGAACTGTGATACAGAAAGAACAAAGCATCACCACAAACCATTCACTGTTAGATTTCTGAGAGATAAACCTCCATAACTAATTTTTCTAGATTTAAGCCATTAAGCATCACATGTTAGACAAGAAAATGCATCGAAACATTAAACCTACCTTGAGGCAAAATCGGGCAGATACATCCTGGTCAAACACTCCAAGTGCAATCACAGGAAGTGATGTGAAGAAGACGTTATAAAGAGATAGAAACCAATCATTATAAGCTGGTTGGCCTGAGAATGATGCATATGCCTCGTAGAAGAAGAGAGTGAACCCAAATGCAATGTTCTTGTAAAAGAAGTAGCATATCTGTGGAACAGCAAGAGAATTATGTCAACCATCTCAATTTCATTCGCTGATAAATCACTGTTAATTTTCAAGAAACAGCATATGAATTTAAACAGAAGAAGCATGTGATTTTCTTCTCGAGGCTTTTCCAAAATTTTAACCAGCTTGGCAGATATATAGCAATAGTCTTGAGCATCGTCAAGCATGAGAAAACAATTTCCACAGTTCAAGGTAAATTAAAGGAAGAGGCTTCAAAAAAAGCTTGTGATATGATATAGTAAGACTAAATAGTACCATTGATGAGATCCTTCTATAGCACCAATGTCCATGAACAAGTAGCAAGCGCTCCAAAAATCGGAATTGTGCAATTGCAATATCGCTTGACATGACTGCCTGAGATTTTGGGAAGTCAACAAAAAGGAGAATTGAGAATCCATTCCAGGAAAGAGACCAGCAAACTCGATGCACTGATGAAGCTTTTGCTTAGAAGTTAGAACTTACCTGCATTCCTTCAACCCCACTGATACCAACACCAATATCTGCTTCTTGAAGCATCCCAACATCATTTGCCCCATCACCAATTGCTAATGTTGTTTTACCTGTCTTACTTTTAACCAGTCTTGTAACCTGCATTTATTAATATGACACCAGTTAGTTAAATTTTTTAGTGAAGTTGCTTCAGATAAGTCAATGTCCAAATTCATCTCTCTCTCTCACCCACTCTTTAAATAATGCTACAATTATTCAAAGAACCAAATTATTTTCGTAAAGGCTAGCTCTAGGACCTTTTTTTTTTCCCTGACATATCATAAGGCTTTTTTCACCATCTTTGCTGAATAATTATTAAAAGAAAACACAAATACTTGTATGCTTCACAATTCCTGTGTGCTTCTATGGGAAAGGACCTCTTTTAAATCACCAGTATTGGATAAATACGAGGAAAAATTAATTATAATAAACAATCGAGGGCTAATCATTTACTTTTGGCCAATGAAGGAAATGAAATTACTTTTGACCTCTTTTCATAGACTATGTATACAAAAATTTGACACCAGTAGAGCACTTCTGATAGAAGAAAGTTCTATGCACCACTTACATACCACGTCCTTTCTGTTATAGAGATTGAAAAACATAGGTTGAAAGAACATAATAACTTACAAGAGCTTTCTGTTTAGGAGATGATCGGCAGCAAATGACAGATGCACATCCAATAGCAAGCTCCAGAAACAGGTTCTTGACATCATCTTCGATAGCATAAGTGAGTGATTTGCCATCAATTATCAAAGCCAGTGCCTCAGAAGTTTCACTTGATGCAGTAAGCAGCGCCTTCCCTTCATTCATCTGATGGACGACGCTTGCCTTGAGAGCCTGCATAGTTGGTAAGGTCCAATGAACTTTTTTATTGCAAAATAAGAGTTATTCTGATCAGCAATGAAATCTGTCATACTATTTCTTTTAGAACACATCCTGTAGACAAATTATATTGATGTCATCACAGCAACTGCGAAACTGCTTTACTGACACGATAGAAACAAGCTAATCCAACCTTCTCCACATGATAATTATAGCTCTATAAAATTCTCTTATTAATATCATATCATTATTCTTAATTCATTTCAGCTAACAAAATGAGAAGGATTTTTTTCAGATTGGAAGTGAGGGGATCGTACATCCATGCATAGGAATTAATAGAAAAGAGGGAGATCTCAGAGAAATCACATTTGGAACTTTCTCCTGCAAACTGTTAGACCAAGATGACATGAGGATATATGTGCTTTCAAGGTTTTGGACATGTTCAGTTAGACTAAGGGGAAATTTATATTGACCAACAGCTAGAGTTGGACCAGTTGCAGCTAAAGGAAAAAAAGGAAATGAAATAAGTAACTTAGAGGTAGACAATGGATGAGTGGTGGGAAGACTATTATACCAGTAAAAACTAGAAACGATAAACAGTCTCAGTGTCTGGTGACACATCAGAGCTTTTTTGAAATTACTAGACTGGAAAAGTCTTTTTTTTATTTTGTATTTTGCATAGAGGAGATTAAGATTTCTGGAACATCTATGTGATGGAAATTGTTAATACAGTAAGGGATTTCCTAAAACTCTTTAGAATGTACTCCATTCACACTCAAGTAGTCCACATAGAAAAGATACTAGTGGGTCATCCTCTCTAAGACTTGGTCCCTTATTGTGGTTCTGTTATTTGCATCTGAGATTGCAGCACTAGCTGTGAAGAGTTAGGATGATTTCCTCTTCCTACCGTTATCAAACATATATCACTACATTGCTTCTATGCATCATTAACTGAACTTTCTATTGATCTAAAGAGTCACTGAAAGAGAACAGCAGATGAAATCAGAAATTACCGTAACAGCAGCAGCTTTGTCCTCCATTTTCTCTAGAGCTTTGTTTTCTGGAGTATCTGAACTGATTATTATTTGCTTCATCCCTTGTCTGAGTAAACTACAGGCAAAGCTGCAAGATTCAACATCAATTATGATGTATTAGTATACAGGATTAAACATCTGTTAGACAGAAAATGACGTCCACTCAAACATACCCAATATTGATGGCTGTCTCCATCTTATCTCCTGTTAAAACCCATATTTTTATTCCCGCTTGTGCAAGCTTGTCAATACACTCAGGAACCTGTTCAGAAAAAGAACATTCAATTTCAAACACTTCGGCTAATTTTGAAAGTAACCAAATATACATTACCATTTTTAGTTCAGAATAGAACAAAACAATTTTTTTAGGATTCAAAAGAGAAATAATACTGATGAACGTTTATTAGTTTAGATGAAGAATAGAGCTCTTTGAATGATGACACTCCAAACAACTTGATCTATGGAATAGCAAGCCAAATGATTTCTTAGCAACTATACTAAAAATCAACATTCCTAGAATTTTTTTAGACCCACCCCATTCTGAAGTTTGTCCTCAACAGCTGTAGCACCAAGAAGAATCAAATCCCTCTCAATCTTTTCAGCTACTTCTTCAATCATATCCTCACGATCTGCACTTAATGAGCTTTTTGCCTCAGTAAATTCATGATTGAACTCATCATATTCTTCCCCATCAAGTTCACGATATGCAAGAACCAAAGTCCTCAGGCCAGCATCAGCATACTCGCCAATGTGCTCCCTGGTGGGCTCTTCAAACTCTCTTCCATCCCTTGCAAGTCTTTCAAACATGACACTGTTTACAAAAGAATGCACATAAAGATATTAATGAAAGTAAATAACTAAAAAAAATTGAAATCATGAATTAGCATAAAATCAACCACACAGTATTACAACTATTTTTATTTAAATATGATAAATAGAGGTTCCATCATGGGCTTCCAGTAATTACTACGGGAAAGGCATTCCATTTTCTGGGGAGAGATGTGATATATCTAGTTGTCTTTTTCAGAAATAGCAGTTTACAACCTATGCAATTTATTCACTAAAAATCAGAAATTAATTCATATTTCCTGCAAGTTTTTCTGCTCAAGAAATATGTACAGTAAGCAAAACAAGCATAGCAAGAAACACTTCTGCGAACGATTCCCTGTATGCATGCATGGATTGAAGTCACCACTCCTTGTCTTCAAAATCAAGTCCATAAGATCACTGAATTATTCCCAGTATTCTAGAAACTTCAAATGTTATTTCAAAATACTGACCTGTCAGCCCCTTTACAAAGTAGAAGCAGCTTTCCCTCCTCATTCCTCACAATAACAGACATCCTCTTTCTAGAGCTATTGAACTCGATGATGTTTAAAAGTTGATAGGATCTGCAGAAAACGGGAATTCAATTAAGCTACCATCAGGAGGGGTAAGTAAGAAAAGAAAATTAAATTACCATCCTCCCACTAAAAGCTGAAAGAGTTTCTAAATGAACAGAAAGTTTAGAACACAAATGTTAAAGAGCTAAGAAGAAACAAAAAAGGTTATTCTATGAACAATAGAATGTATGAGCTGTTTAATCTTATGTTTCGACTTTTGAGGCAAGTGACAGAAAATACACAACAACAAATATTTGTGCTAAGGCCAATCAATCACAGTAACTATATGTTCTCAAAGAATACCTAACGAAAAGAAACTGACCTTTCAACTTTTGTGCCAGAGACCAGATCCAACTCATGCAGTATGATGCTTGTTTGTGTTCTTTCATAGAATTCAAAGCCAAGCTCCCTTGCTGCAATGACAAATGCTGCCTCATCTGGTGATTCAGCTTCATATGATATTCTTCCAGTTTCTTCATCAATGTCAGGTATTGCAGTATGGCAGATAGCAAGTAATCTTAAGAACTTTTGGACCACATCTGCGTGAGGTTCATTTACCCAATGACCATTTGTGATCCTTTCATCTACAAAATTGAATCCTTTTACGGATGGCCTTCCTTCAGCCACTCCCTCCACAATGTCTTCTTCCTCTGTCTCCTCTTGAGGCAAAGGTGACCCCTTTCTTCTAGCCATAGCCCTCTCAACTTCTGTTACTCCACGACCATATGATGTGCCAGCCACAGAACACTTGATAAATTCCATTGAGTTGCAAGTCAATGTTCCTGTTTTATCAGAAAGTATAGTGTCAACTTGGCCAAGTTCTTCATTCAAATTTGAGGTGCGTGCCCGTGCTGGCTTATCAGTTTCCTCATGATACATATGCAGATCTTGGTTGATGAAAATGCTCTGAAGAACTTTGACAATTTCGATTGATACATACAAGGAAATGGGAATCAAATAACCATACAGCATAAGAGCTGTAAAAAAATGCAAAATTGCTGCAGCTGGTGCTCTATCTGGGTCATAATAAATTGTCGTATCATCAGGTCTGAGATACCATCTTTTCATCCTTCCATCCTCAAGGTCTTCCTTCGTTGAAATTCCAAAGACAATTGACCCAATAAACGAAATTAAAACCAAAAGGAAGAATAAGAGGTAGATAACCTTATCCATCCTCTTCTCAATTTTGCTTCTCTTAGAAGGGGGTGCTGTTGAATTTTGCATAACCTTTGTATCATGACCTGTGAAGATAACCACTCCGTAAATGTAATCAGTATTTCGCAGCTTTGAGTCTCTAAGTAGAAGTTGCTGAGGCATAAGAGCATGCGGGTCCTCTCCCAGATCCAAACTGCCTATAAAAGAATACAGATTTGCATTGGGATCTTCACATCTAATTATAGCCTTAAAATCTTGAAAGCCAGAGTCCTCATGCAAGTTTGAAGTTACATCTGGTGCTTGTTTCAGTTTCAAATTGGTTTCTCCGTCAAGGTTTGTGGTCTCAACATAGCAAATTGCTTCATCATAACTTGAAGACAGCAATATGAGATCAGCAGGAAAATATTCATCCTTTTCCACCCTTACTATGTCCCCGACTTTCAAATCCATCCATTTAGCATGATCAAAAACACCTTCACCGTAATGCACTTTTACTTTTCGATTGTTCATTTCAATATCCTGACAGCAGTTTATAGAATACATTATGACCCCAGAGAGACAAGTTTAATCAGTTAATGACTAAGATCGAACATATAGATATTGCAGTTGAAAACAAGAAATGAAGTGTAGGTCTAATGCCAACTCTAAACTTTCACCTGAACAGAGAAAATGTTATCAATGATAAGAGCGAAGGTGTTGGTTTGGATTTTATTCTGATTGGAGATGAGAAACTTGGTAACCACATATGCAAATAAGCAAATTAATCACAATGGATTAAGTTACTCCATCCCCTCCCCTCCCCTCTCCCCTCCCTTTTCCTTTTCAACCTAGAAAACCAATAACAGTATCCAATTGAAAGCTTTTAAACAGTAAAAAGGTAAATATAAATCTTCTTTCAAAATCATTTTCAGCAAAACAGAAAATTACACAGTTTTCAACAGTCCACTCTTTATTGCTGCAAATCATGAAAAACGAATTTCACGGATCTCTCTTTTACTCACAACGCTTCTAACATCCCTTAGTGAATCATGCCACTAAATCCTGATCTAGTTTGCCTCTTAACATAAATTTAAACGCTGTACATCAGAGGAGTGAAAATAAAGACCAGCAAGGGGTATTAAATTTGCTACTGGTAAAGTGGTAACATGAAGCATACCTGCTTTTTTCTCCTCCAATCTTCAATCACCTCTTTCCCCATTGTAGCACCAATAACAACAACTAGAGGAACAACATTGCTGATGGCTGAGTAAGGAGAAAGTGGAGTGAACGACAATATTGCACAGAGGAGGAAATAAAAGTTGGCAACCCGCCGGAACTGCTCGAATAGTGACTTTGGGAGAAACGTTGCGAGTGTGTACTTGGTAGTTCTGACATAGTTGCTAGCATAATTTTGCAGACCAGCCTCAAAGCATTCAGGTTCATTGCAATAAACTATCCTAGAGAAGCCAGGTCCTCCGATCAGTGAATGCTCACTTCTGAATGATGCTCTTCCACATGGGAAGGCATGGATTCTACTAAAACGCTGCTTCTTTCTTCTACCACCGGCCATTCTATGCAAACCACAGCTCTATTCCCAAATCGGTCAAACACATAAAACCTTCAAACTGTCACAGATTTGCTTCTCAAGGGAGAAGGCTTAGAAGCTCGGTCTATCAAAAAATAATTTAAAGAGCCAGATTCCAAAATAGCAGCAGCTGGGTAGAAACCAAGACCCAAATAGCTGCAAATCACCAAAGAAATTTTGACAACACAAGATCAAAACAAATACTAAAAAAACAAAAGGGGGTCTGGTACAAAAGCTCACTGAAAACCAAAAAAGTGGTATAAAATAATAAAATCTAGGTACGGAAAATACAACTGCAGATTTCAGCTAAACTTAGAATTCTTAAATATAGAAGCCCAGAATTAAATATTTAGAGAACCTAAAAAAATAAGAAGAAGAAGAAGAGAAGAAGTTACTAATAAAAACCTAGAAAGTTTCCTGGCGATGTATTGACCAGAGAATATGAAACATGGGAAAAACAAGAAAAAAGGAAGGAGTTTGTATTTTATAAGTTTCAGATTATTTATATTTCTTTCTAGTGTTCAAGAAGCTGGCGGTCCAAGAAAGAAGCCAGCCATGTCTTACTTTGACTTGTCGCTAGAGCCTAGAAGAGAACAGCAAACCATAAACGTGCACATTGGGGTTTCCCATCAAAACCCAACTTCTTGTTTTTAACTCTGCAAACTGTACACAAGACAGATATCATTAAAGACAGAAGCTTAAACCCATTAACTCCCTTCAAATCTAAGCTTAAACCAGCACATAAGAGAAGATTAGAAACTTACACGGCTGTTAATTACCAAGTTATTAAGGTTTATAAACATCCCAATTAGTCGAGACAAATTTGCAAGGACTGCCAAGCAAAGTCTTCCCGCAGGTCAACATAAAAAATAAAAGGCTGAAAAGATGGATATATACTAAAAAAATAATAAATAAAGAATGAATGGTAAAGCTTACGGAATAGTCAGTATGATTGGTTTTCTGGGTCACCACCAGAAACCTTGTTGCTTTGTTGGCATTAATATGACAAATTCTTTCTGAGAAACTTAACTCAACAGAGCTGCTTCCGTAGAAAGATTAATTATATAGGTGGTGCAGTGAAAGCTTCAAGATTTACAAACCAGAGTGTATTCGAATTATACTCATAACAATACGTACGAGGCATGTACAGTGAACACATTTATCATTTAAATGATTTATGAACTGGCAGACAGATACGGAGATATAAGAATACGGGAGAGATGACACAGGCCAAGTGCAGTTAGAGATTAATTTTATATATATATAATAAAATAAAAAAGACAGTTCAGAGAGAGGATTCCTGTTTTCTGCTATTAATCTAATAGAATTTAGGCAGTGGTGCTGAGGATCAGGCTGCTTGTTTGAAGGGTCAAACCACGACTCTTTACATGTCCTTGCCTTTATTAGTCTTTCTTCTATTTTTATTTTTCTTGCATTTATTTTAATGTATTATGGCGTAATGTTCGATTTTTTTTTCGTATTTTACATGGGATTTTTCTGTTTAAAATATTAACATCATTTGAAAGTGAGTTCAAACTGTTTTTGCTCGATATATGAACAAATCGAAGATGCAGTCTTAGATATTTAACCACGTTATTGGTAGAAGCATAGTTATTAAATGCAGACCAAACATCCTATTAGATAACTCATAATTTAGTTAATTTAATTGCTGAACTGGTCTAGATAAAATAAAAAATTAATAAAAATTTAACAAAATTTGGTTGATCCTGATCCGAACAACAAAAAAAAACATGGTTGATAATATTTATAACTTATATTCATAAGTATTGTTTCTTAATTTTTTATATAAAATAGTAAAATTTCAATTTTATTTTAATTTTTCTAAATTAACTTGTGTCAATTGATATAACTTAAAATCCAGTTTTTTAACCGGATGAATCTCCAAATCAGAAGGGTAAAAAAGGTACACGGAAAGAAAAAGTTAAAGGATAAGGATGGTACATACAACAAGTATTAGATTGCATTTCATGTTTCAGATTTGGATTCTACCCTCTGTGATTTTATTATTATTATTATTATTGGTTTTTCTACCCTCTGTGATTTTATTATTATTATTATTTTTGGTTTTTCTACCCTCTGTGATTTTATTATTATTATTTTTTTTTTTTGGTTTTTCTACCCTCTGTGATTTGCGTACGTATAGAATAACTTGGTTTTTGTTTTTGGATCTAAATTCTTGAGTTTTATATATGTGGATTTGACTGCTGGTTGGCCCCACATGACACCATTTTATTTCCTTATTATTATTATTATTATTATTATTAAGTGCGAATATAAAATAGGAATATAAAAAACTAGTAGGCTGGCTGGCTGGCACTGGAACAAAAGATTGACTTTTTTTCGGCAACTAACAAAGACCAAACAGAAATAAGTTAACCCGTTTATGTTCAAGTTCTCTGTTTGCTGCGAGGATCTCCAGTTAACGGTAAATTAAGTTAAAAGGACCGTATAATAATTTCATAACTTTTCAATGCTGCTGTTGTAATTTCGATATAAATTCAGTATTTATTAATTCTACCGTTCGGCATTTAGTGCGGCGGTATGAATTAAAATTAAAGGTTGTTTAATTAAGAAAGATATAATAAGCTAAGAAAAGTATTTAAAGGGTAGGTGATGATGCATGGGATTTTTTTCTTAATACTTGGTTTTATATTAATGAATATAACTTTTAATATTGTTGTTGGATTGAGTTTTAATCAAAGATTTTAGAGTTCTTATTTTCTCTAAAATTAAAATTCCAAAAAGTTTTTAAATAAATTCCATAAGTTCCTTTTCAATATTTGTTATATTTTCCTTGTTGATTTGAGATTTTTTTTTTAATATATATGGATTATAACTCTTGTTATCTTTCTAACTTTATTTAAGATGTATTTTTCTAGTTTTTTCTGGACTTTTATTAATTTTTCCTTATTTTTATGTTTTCTTGTTGGTTTAGGTAGGTTTTTAGGTTTATTTAAGAAGTTGTAATCTATTTTAAAGAGATAGAGTACTTAGAAAGAAATATTTAATAATACAATTATGAATTAGGGGTATCTTGGACAACCTTATTTGACTTCAATTTTATCTTTTTAGTTTATTGGCTTCTTGTTTATGTTTTTGTCTACAAAACTCAATAACCACAGATTATTGCTTGTTGTGTTCAATAGTCTCAGATTATTTTGTTTGGTGTGTGTTTCTAGATAACCATGACCGGAAGAAATTGCAGGGTATAATATGTTCAAGTAAGAGAGGATGAGCAGTTCCCATCAAGAGAGAAATGCTCAAAAGACGGTGATAATAAATATATAAAAACAAATTACATAATTAAAAGAAATTCTTGAAGAACCTGTGATGAAAGACATGCAAAAACATAACAATAAATTAATCCGCTAGTTGTGAATTGGGAGGAGAGTGATTCTTATTGGATTCGATTTTAAATTTATTTAAAGAGTTATATTCCTCTTACAAATATAAATTATTTAAAAAGAAATATTCAATAATAAAATTAAGAATTAATATATCTAGTCTTAATTCTATATTTCTCCCTTGTTGACTTGTTGCTCGTGATTCTATCTACCTACGTCAAGAAATAGACCACGTACAAATCCACAAATTTAAGAAGAGATAAAAATGGAGTATTTTAGTTTGGTGTTCCATGGCTCATCGATCTCCATGGATTCTCTCGAGCAACAGCTACGTCTTCAGCAGGCGTGCGACCACCTCGACGTTTAAGGTGGGCACTTGCTCACTGACTTTGACAATGTCAAACTCAATTAACAATCTGTGTTCTCGTGGAGCCAAAACTGATCTCTCTGCCTGCGTCCACGAAGTTCTGAGTTCACATCACGGCTTAGGTAATGAAAGAGAACCCCATGCACCTTCCTAGCTAGCTGACCAAAACTTAGGCGAAATAATCCCAAGAAATTTCCTTGGAAATGTTCGAGTGAATGAGAGCATCTTCATGTTGTTTTCCCAATATAAAAAATCTCATTGACTTTCATGGTAGATTCTCCCTGTTCATAAGTCGTTGCCCCAAACTTAGCTCCTGCAAGGATATGACCTAGTTGGGATCTTAACGCGCAGATCATAAATGCATGCAAAATTTGACTAGGACTCCTTTTTATCATTACTTGGTAATTACCATCTTTTCGTTTCACGAGCTTTGAAGCCTTCATTTTTGGTTGGTGAGTGCATATATTTTTTATTCTATCATTTAAAAATAAAAACCATAAATAATCATGCATTAAAATTTCATTTTCAAAGAATATAACATGGATATGTGGACGGATTTTTTTTCAAATTTGGATTTAGAGAAAAAAAAGTTTGATGTATTAAATTTGATCTAAAGATAATCTTTGACCGGAAATGTTATAGTTGTTAGTTTGTTGCACTCAATATTAATGGAATCTTTGCAATTAAAGAAAATATAAAAATTTGAGTTGACATCTAAGTTCTTTAAAGATTTTGTTAAAAATTATAAAATATACCTTGTTAGTTTGTTGCACTCAATATTAATGGAATCTTTGCAATTAAAGAAAATATAAAAATTTGAGTTGACATCTAAGTTCTTTAAAGATTTTGTTAAAAATTATAAAATATACTTTGATTCCAAATATCTAAATAAAAAAATGATAAATATAACTCTCACCGTATTATTTTCAAGAAAATGTTATTTTAGCTATGTATTTCACCTAAATTCGTTTAAATATATTTATTCTAACTCACTTGAGAATCTTCACCACCGGTCATAATAAAATCTATCTAAATTTTATTGTTTTTTAGTTAAAAATTTTGTTGTTAAACGTGAGATCCTGATTGTTGATACTTTCTCATGCAAATTTATTCAGGGTTTTATACCAATTTATCAAAAAATTTCATTGCTAATCACCAAAAAAAAAATCTTTTAATTTTATTATTTTTTGGTTGAGAGCTACCTTATTTAGCATTGGTTTAAAACTTTGGGTCAAGGGTTTACAGCATGTGTTGTTAATGATTTTTAATCATCAAGATAATTTCTTAACAACGAACTCGAGAAGTTCACACGTGCATTCAATAATATCAATCGAGAATTATATATTCTAATAAATAATAATAGATTTGTTGATTCCAATTAGAGTTGAATTGGGAAGCTGAGATAAAGATGTTATTTTTTAGGAAAAAAAATTAAATAGTTATTTCAGTTTGAAATTAGATCCCTAAAGATTTAATTGATTTGAATCAATAAAATTGAGTTTTATCATATATCGAGCATTAATGCAAGGTTAAAACTTATTTTTAACATCGTGAAAACCTCATATAAAGTTAATCAAAATAAAAATTTAAACTCAATCCCAAGTTAACTTAACTTAATGTGAAATAATTAAATAGAAAATAGAAAAAATCAAGTGATAAAGAAAAGAAAAGGAGAAAAAGAAAACACATGTGGGTAACTATTGCAAACCCACAGTGAATTTTACTTCTTTTCTATGTTGCATTTTAATTTTTTTAATATTTATTTGATCTCTCATTGCCTCGCGTTTTTAATGATTCTAAATATCGTTTTATGGTTTATCCATCATTAATTATTTTAGGAAGCTAAACTGCAATTATTAAATAGAAAGTAAAGACTTGATAAAACAAAAGGATGTATGCAAATTGAAAAAACAAATGATCCAAACAAAAAAAATGATGTAAATTAAAAAATAAAATTAAGTTGTGGTGATTCACTATTGATAACTTAAACATCATTTCATGTTTCACACGGTGTTAATTTTATAAAATCAAACTATAATTATTAAATAAGAAGCAAAAAAATGACTCGGTAAAAAAAATGGAAATGAAAAGGGATGGCCTAATCAAAAACATAAAAGAAGAAGGATATGAATGAAAATAAAAAGATTTGAGGTGTTAAATCTCCACCACAAATCTTTTGTTAATATTTGGCACATGAGTTTTCGCAAAAATCTAGCCTAGAATCGGGGCCACCGCCTTTAGTTCGAGGGAGGAAGTTTTGGTAAAGTCCATTCTCGAGAGGGACTTGTAGTTATGATTCTCGAGAGGGACTTGTAGTTATGGCTTTTGCTTGAATAAGTTTTCCTCGTCTTAGTTCGGAATTCAAATGAAAAGGTGATGTTCGAGATTAATCTTTTGCAAAATTAATTGTTTAAAAAAGGCAAAATTGGTGTACAAGTGGTGTTTTTTTAATTAAAAAAAACGAAAACAATTTAAGAGGAAATTATATAATGAAAAAGGTATTATTTCTTGGATGGGAGAGGGTAATTTACATTAAAATATATAAATTTATGGATGCAAAAAAAAAGCCCTTGAATTCTTACCGGTAAGACCTCTTCACGCCGTGGTGTTTAAGGTGGGCACTTGCTCACTGACATTGACAATGTCAAACTCAATTAACAATTTGTGTTCTCCCGTAATGTTAGTTATCCTTTGTCTTATTAATCCATTATGGACTTTGCTATTTTTTATGCCAAAGTACCCAATGGCCCCGGCTCCGACGTTCACGATATTTTTATGTATATTTATATCAAAAGTTAAATGATGTACGGTATCGTGAGATCTTTTATTATGCGTTATAATAATAGTTTTATTTTTAATTTTTTATTTCTTCATGAATGGATAAATGTTTCTTATAGGTATATTCAGGTTTTTTTAATTTTCAAATATAGTTAAATAACATTTTTAACCTTAGAAAAGACAAAAAAGAAGGCAAAATGGTGTTTTGATATTTTTACATGTGTAATTAAGAGGACTCTAGGGGTGTTTTAGTACTTTCATGATACATTTGTTATTTTTTAATTGAAAAGTTATGGGATTGTGTTCCTCACGCCTCAACGAGTCGGCGACATCCGCGCAATTAAAAAGACGCATATGACGCTTCTCGGTGGTCAAATCTAGTCATCCACCGTCTAACTGGATGTGCAGTCGTGTCCTCTTACATATGGTGTGGCGCGTGTAGGCTAATAATAGTCAGATTGCTACCAATGATCGATTGTTTGTATTTTTTCTTTTTTTTTGGTCTCTCCAAACAACTAAAGTGTAGACAAATAATGGGCATGTTATACCCAAGCAATTTAATTTATTAAGTGTTTGTTCAACATATAATTAGATAAAAAAATTTAGATAAAGAGTTTTTTTCAAGTTTGATCTATCAGACCTGGTTTAATAATAATGTCAGATGATTTTTCATAGTCCGAGCATTATTTTTTATATTTAAAAAGATTCTAATCTAACCTACAGCATGACACGTGAATAACCTACGGCGACCGCATAATTGAAAATGAAATTCAAAATTATTCCCTCCTTGGACCACATCGATCCCCTTTAAGAATCGGTCCCACTGTAAAAAAAAAAAAAAAACCCTTTTCTTCTTCTTCTTCCCCGAAGAATCACGGGCACAAACCTTTAACGTTCACAAATTCACGCTTTTTTCTTCATGTAACCACTCCAAAGTGGATGTTCTCGAGGAGAGATTTCTGAAAGCCAAAAACATTCTCCCTGTTCATGGCATTTGGAATCGGCAGGCACCGGTGGATTCATAACGCTCGAGATATACATGACACGAAACACCAACCATAACAGTTTGGTATCGACCAAGCCAAGCCAAGCCAAGATGTTAGTTTCAATTGCCCAACTACCACTGTACACGTTATTTTGATAGGCCGCTACTTGTATTTCAATTCTGGGGGACAAAGGTCCTTGTCGGCTATGGACCTCACCCGACTCCTACTTTGTACAAAGTCATGCCCACTTTATAACACAGATTGAAAAGCACCCATGAGGTTGTTGCATGGCCACTCTGTGGAATGTAACCCATCGTTCAATTTTCTAAATTTCAAGATATTTTGCTCGTAAAGGAGACCTGCAATTCGTTGCTTTCTTGACCTGTGAGGGAGGCTGTCACCAAATGGATAAGATCCCATCCACCCCACCAATGGCCGGTGCCCAGTTTAATTCCCTCCAAGGCTAAGAAGCAACTCCAAATGAGCAGCACTTTTCTCCTTGCATCTAGAATCAACGTGTTAAACCTTTTTGTACGAGGCTTCTTCATGTCCAGGAGCTCGAAATAGCCATTAATTGTCACCCCTTAGCCATCTTGACGACCGTAAGGGTTCTTGAAAACCTTGTTCTGTCACGCCTTTTCTTTGAGAGAATCTGTCCTTGAATCCTCTATGAATGAACGCTTCATGTTAGATGAAAAATTGCAACGCATTGGCTTCTGCCTCTACAAATGTAATGGATGCAAGAAGAAGGGATAGGACACCACAATCAGACGAAAACCTGCTAATTAATCGATTCCAAAAAGGATACAAGCTTGCAAATATATTAACTGCTATCATGCGAACCATAGACTTGAACAGAAAGTAGGCAAACCTATGGACCAGGAGGTTGGGGCACCTCCTAGGTGAGTAAGGGTAAACAGAATCTGCCTAAATCAACACATAGAATATCCACCCACCATCTTCTCACTCACCGGGAGGTTCTTCATTGACTCGACATGGAAGGTTTTTAGAGATTCCAGTTTCACAGACTTTATAAATCATCTTCTTGATTTCTAGGTTTCAACCCAAGACACTTTTTTATCATATTTACTGATCTCATCAAGATATTTACAAGAATATTTTTAATTTGATCCCATCCTATCTGGTAGAACTCGAACAAGATTTTACATCCTAACTACTTTTAGCGCATCCGAGAGTTCTGAAATACTATTGCTATTGTTGATTTTGATGAGCACATATTGATATGAAATCAGCCAGTCAACCAATTAAGAAATTTCTAGAAGCCGGTTGTTTGACTTCAAAGTTTGCTTTGTATTTTTTCAGGTTTTTTTTTTTAAAAAAGAAAAATCTTTTGCTTCTTAATTTTTGCATCTTTTCCTTGTTAGTTTGGATCGGGTAAAACCAAGATAACAAACTTGTGTACTTCTCAAGGCGTGCCACTCGTTCTCTGTACAATTTCTTCCCTTCAGTCTTTATCCAAAAAATACACACCCACACGCAGATTATATACTTGGTGACAATGCACAAAGCATAATTAAAAACATGTCCTTTAATTGACTGTGACACTGAGACACATCATTCTACATGACATGGCAAATCCTCAGTGGGCTGACCATTCAGAAGAGCTAATACATACAAGACATGGGCTTAACCTGTTTGGGAATGTGGCCGACCGCACGGTAGGCCGCACCCAAAGCATTAAAAGCATCAAAATGATTCCTTGGATCATCAAACTTCAGAACAGTGTCTACGCAGAAGCTGTGCGTCCTGATTCAATTCATTCTTGCAGCAAAGAATATCTATTGACAAGCTGTTAAGCACGTTGTAAGCATCGAAAAGATGTCTGCTTGGATTTTAGCTTCAATATTGCAATTTGCAATAATTTAACTCCCATATCATACCTCCCAGCAAAAAGATCTGGTTTTTTATATGAAGCCTCGGAACAAGCATGGAGGCACATCTGAGGTAGCCCATTCAATGTACTACGGGAGGGATACCCCAAAAAGGCTACGAAATATGAACTTCCTATAAAGAGGTGATTCTTTTACAAAAGAATCAAACCACAGATTTTTCCAGCAGGTTGTTCTAATTTGATTGTACTGAAAAAGAAGTTTACTGTTCAATCCCTCAAATTTCTCCTCTCTCTCTTGGCTTCCAAATTTTCTTTTTCAGTACCATAGCAAGATCTACTGGGAGTCCCTGCTTCCATGCTTATGTTGTTTAGAATATTTTTTGCTGCTTTTCTTCTCTCGAGAGGACCTTTTCTTTCTTCCTTTTGACCTAGAACGGTATCGGTCTCGATGATCATTAGATGAATCACTATACGAGTCACTACTACTGTACCGATGTTGCCTAGACCGTTTCCTACTCCTTTCATCTTCTGATGATGTACTGCTCCTTTTTCTATGGACACTACGAGGCAATTTAGCTTTCTTCTTATCTTCTTGGGCTATCTTTCCTGAATAAGCTTTGTCAGATTTGTCTTCAGATGGCCTAGGCTGTTCATCCTTTCGGGACTCACCCTTTTTAGCAGTCTTTTCATCATTAGCCACCCTTTCTTCTTGGGAAACACCGTGGGCAATAGGAATGGAAAATGATTTTTCTTCAACTGACAGGATATTATCATTACCAGCATTGGCAATTGCAGATTCTTTTTGATGAGAAGACCTGGCAATATTTGTTGAGTAAGGAGGATTAGGAGGGACCTCTAATCCCAGTTCTTTCCCCAGTGATTCTAGAAAGTCACCGGCCATCAAGCGATTTAATGTTGAGTGAGCCACCTCAATCTTCTTTTCTGGATCCTCCTTTGCGTTGAAATTTGAGGCTTCAATCTCATCATCAGAATCATCAGAGAAAATAGCCTGCACCAAAAATGAACATTATTGCCAGAAAAAGTGCAGCACATCCTCTTGAGCGTGCTCATCAATGAAAGAACATCTGAATTGGCTGCTGGTGTAAGATTGTCAGGAAAACATGAGCAAGCACATTAATATAAGTATCCACACAAATGCAGGTCTCAATCACAATAATTGGCAAGTTCAATGTATGCCAATTCAAGTATTCTGTGAAAGCATATGCTCAACAAAGAGCAGGAAAAAAAAGAACAGAAGTTTATTTTGACGAAAGAACTAAAATCTTAACATTACCTCTACATGATGGGGGCACATTTTCCTGATTGTCAGCATATTATGCTCACAGTATGAACATAATACTATGAAAAGTGCTCAAACACATTTTTTTTTCTTATCTTGGTTAACTCATTTATGAGAATCAGTCAATAATTATGGGTTAAAGGGTAAAGTGAAGGCTTTTATCCTGCTTTCTTATTAGATGGATGACAATCTAAGGATGAAAAACAGGTCTACAGATACAGCATGTATAGAGTAAAGTTGAGATGGGCAAATTGAACACAATATCAATATACAGAGCTTAAATAGAAGACAATATTAAGAGCTATATGAGATGCTTTGCGCACAAGCAAGGAACTGGGACATAATGAAGGCCCTATGAAGACAAGGAAAACGACTCCCATATACTTGGATGCAGATGCTTGGGGAAGAGAGAAATGAAATGATAATTTTGAGCACATTTAAAATATTTAGGTCAAAGTTGCAAGTCAAGCAGAGAAGAGAAATGCATGCTGTAGAGTGTTCAGTGAATAGTAATTTGGATTGCAAGTGCATTCCATTTTCGAGTCCCAGTGACAAGTGCTCCACACAGCTAAAAAGGACTACCATGCACGTATCCATTCCTGATGCAAAACCTTGAGCATGTCAACAGACATAAGTATAATTCAGCAGAAAAACTATACCTTATAGAGGTCAACTGGCCTCTCCACATTTTCAACTTGAACCTCGGGTTCAGTTTCCCTATCAACTACATCTTTGCTTACTTCTTGAGGTGAAAATTGAAGAGCCAAAGGTTGATTTCTATCTGCACTAAAAGCTTCCTCCATTTTCATTGCTTTTAAATCTGATGTAACTATTAGAGAATCCATCTTGCTTCTCATCCGTGGAGGTGGCGGCGGCTGTAAATAGAAATACAATACCTCCTCAGTTAATGCACAGTTGTGAAAAAAAAAATTCCCCAGTCTGACAGCTTCGATAACCAAACCACGCATTTTGGACTAAATATGGATCTACCATGAAAAAAAAAGCTTGCTAATAAATAGGATCCAATGCCGAGGCAGAGAAAGGAAAATGACTTGCACCTAGTGAATGGAAAGCTAAAATTGCTCTTACCACCCAAACTACACTATGCCAACCCACCAAAAAGGGCAAAATTCCAGCCAAAAAAAAAAAAGATAATCAATAAACAAAGAACAAGAGAACTTCGAAAAAAAATTATAGTTGTTTATATCATGTTCCTAGCCCTTCAAACGAATCATAATATCTAAAACAAGGAAAAAAAATTGCTCATTACTCAATTACAATGCCATCAAAGTAGGGTGTCATGGAAAGGGAAATCGAACAATCCCCTTCAGCATTTTAGTTGTTTATATCATGTTCCTAGCCCTTAAAACAAATCATAATATCTAAAACAAGAAAAAAAAAATTTCATTACTCAGTTACAATGCTATCAAAGTAGGGTCATCAAAAGGGGAATCAACCGATCCACTTCAGCATTTTCTCAAAAAGTTACTTCTCTCACGCTTGCAACATTCTTAGCTGCAAGCCCAACCCTTTAATCATTGAATTAAACGAGGCACTTATCCAGAACATGTAAGAAAATGGTTGAAAATGTAATGGTAACATAAGACTGTTATCCAAAGAGGCCTGCTTTATTATGCTACATAAACAAGCATGTTTACGATATTTCTTTTCTAAATTTGAGTCCATGAAATTGAAGATCCAAATTTGCATTTGCATTTTAACATTTAAGGATCAAATACATGAATTGCCCACCAGAAAGCCAGCATGTAAGATTACCTTCCCCATAAAAGGGTCAATTAGATCAAAGCGCTTGCACAGGACAGATGAAGGACGCCATTGAAATTCTTCCCTTCTGGGGTAAATTTTCTTAGTTGCTAAATCTTCATCTGGAGTATCTTTACCTTGCTGTTCCAGAAACTTTTAGTTTAGACAAATTGTCCAAAGCAGTCACCTCATATACTAAAATTATTGCACTTGAAATACACCTGTAGTCCACCAAGAGTGAATTGCATCCCTCCACTGGCAGGAAACGCCATGAGCTGCTGACTATGGAGTTTGTTTTCCTTGTTGAGTTTCCCTTTTTCTATTGCCTCAGCTGCAGCCTCAAAATCTAATCTCTCGCGTGCACGAGCTGCTTCCGACACATTGCTAGCTCCAGCAGAAGCTGTCGTGCGAATCCCTCCTTGGTATTTTTCCTTGAGAAACTGCTCAAATCTTTCTTGCTTTCCAGGATCATCTTGGAATGGTTTTGCTACTTCTGGGAACTCACTCTTAAAAAGGACAGTAATTAAGAAACATGAAAACGAAAAAAGGAAAAGGAAAAAAAAATCTCTAATCAATTGTAGAAATAGCCTACTTCATCAAAGCAAAGTATTGATCCAAAGAAATAAGAGTTTACCAATTTATGCTTGCAAGAAACTTTATTACTGTAAAAAGTGTGTGAATTTGAAAAAAAGGAATGCAAATGCAGAAGAAATTAAACCACTTACAAAAGATTCAGGCTTTGTAAATGTATCTGAAAGATTGAACGGGAGATTGACATTTACAGATGCAATGGATGAACTTAAATCTCTTGAGCTTCTTTCCAAAGGCATTTCCCCTAAAATTTTGCCACGGCTCTCTACAGTCATCTTGTCCACACTTGAAGATAATTTCCCATCCAAAGCGATCTTCTTTTGACCATTACGTTTCTGTTGCTCCTCCCACAACTTTCTTGAATAATAGTCATGACCATTTCCTCCAGTAAGAAAACTAAATAAAGGATTTGATTGATTCTTCTCTCTAGAAAGATCTTCAAATAATTTACCACATCGAGCAACTAAAGTTGCAACCCCCTCAATTAAGACTTTCGAGTTATCATCCTCTGGAGGAGGAACCTCCGGGGGAGGGGGAGAGAGAGTGGCAGGCTTCTTGTCAAACTCAAGAGGACCGGGAAATTTATGGTGCGGCAAAAAATCCTTTGGGATTACCGGAGGATCAAATCTGAAGAAAATTTCAATTTTGAAACACAGAAAAGGGAACACCCAAATAGAAAAGTCAGTGCATGAGATGTCCATTGTTTTCTCCAGTAATACTATTACAACATGGTAAGGATAATTAACTTGATGGTGGTTATGATAACAAAAGTTAACTCAAGTTCAGATTTTCCTTATCCTCAAAATCACTAAATAATATGAAATAGATGTACAAATTTGTATGCCTTATAAACCATGATTTCCCAATTACCTCTCCAACTGGTAGTCAGAATTCGATGCAACTTTAAAGCCAGGTAGAACACCCTGCTCTTTCCAAACCAATTTTGGCTTATTTTCAGTGTTGGATATCAAGGGCTCTTCATCTTCTTGGATATATGTATCTTCAATGTCATAAGCTGATCAAGAAGTAGAGTGAATAAAACTAACCTTTGTACCAAAAAAAATTAAAATAGAAATTGACATCTCATGAGATGAATAGCAAGTGAATAAAGAAATGGTGAATTTATTCACGATAATAGAGCCAAACTCTCATGAATGCAGGTAAGCATAATTGGAAAAGTGAACTTGTAAGAATGAATGAAAGGAACTTCCAAACTTTCTATTTATGGAGTTAGTAGGAAATAAAACAACACCAGAAGAGCACTGTATTATATGTATACCCCAATGCTAAATTGATCAGCAAATAAGGTGAAATAGAAAAATAGACCCCGATATATTTCAAACATAAAAAAAGAGATGAAATTCTTACAAAGCAAAAAAGTCTAAACTTCTTATCAGTGCACTGTAAAAGATGAAGTAGAAACAATAAAGCAAAACATGAATAACCAAACATTGAAGGTGTAGATCAGTCCCTAATCCACCAATAGGTAGTTTAATCCTCGTAGCAACTAACATGACAGGCACACAGCAAAGGTGATCCTATTACTCGAATCAAATAATGTATACTAACCAGTGGCATATACATCTTCATCTTCGGCATCATAATCTTCAAGTGCTCCAATGCCAAAACCAGGCGCAGCCCTTCCTGCTGATGGACCAAAAGTAACTATTTAAATGAACCTTCAAAATAAGCAGAGCAAGGAAACCTAAAATAAATAGTTAAAACAGCAGCACAAAGCAAGGAATAGAATTACAAATAAGGACATGAAAAGTGGTTCATCAAAAAACATTTCTTACACTTCAAGCCAAAAAGACTATCTTTGATAGATAAAGCTTGTTTATTCCCAGACCCTCTTTTTCCAGATACACGTGTTGTTTTCTTTTCTGTAAATAATAAAGAAACAAAAAAAGAAAAGAAAACCCCTATAATACAACAGGATTCATAGAAATGAAATCATTAAATATAAACTAGTCTAGTTCAGCTTAGATACCTCTGAACTCAGGAGCATGCTTGTAAGGATCATACCCTAAACCATGTGTGTCCTCCTTTGGGTTTAGCATATACACCTACAAGACGAGACACGCCATTTTATAAAACTTTGAAAGACTACTCTAACAACAGCTTAGATAAACAAATTATCTTATGGTACATAAATCCAGGATCACTCTTAGAATATAGAAAATCAGATTCTTATTTCTGTTTCATTTCTTCTGCTATCAATGAGGTGAGGGTGCTTAGTCGGCAACACAAGGGGGGGGGTTCCTGTGAAAATTTCACCTAGAAAGGGAGATGGTACTTGCAGTTTATTGTAACAGAAGAGAAAAGGGAGGATAAAGTACAAATTAGTTCATTTTTTTCTATGATATATTTCAAAAGCTAAAAGCCTTCACTCAACTGACCGCCTTTCAGGATTTAACCTTAGAGCAGAGTCCACAAACTTAAAGGAATAACAAAGAAACAATTTGTAAGGATCCAAAGTCAAACAAAGAAAAAATAAAACCAAAATAAAATACAGGATAATACAGGAGAAATCCTCACAGGTGTGCTTTGAGAAGAGGGGAAATCATCATCAATAGGCTGGTGGTCTAAAATGCTTTTGTGGTCTTCCTCACCAGGCTCAGAGACTTCAGGCTGTGATTTTGCATCATCAGATGAAAATGCTAGGAAAGCTTTTCTTGCTTCTCTACGAGCCTCTAAGTAAAATATAAAGGTTGCAAAAATACAAAACATAAGACCTTACTGTACTGAGCATTAATGATTAATGATGCCAAATTGACTAAAGGCATCCCATAGTTGTTAAGTGACAAGGTCAAACAGGCAATAAGATGTGCAGAGAGCATACTGTAAAGTGAATTTGCGTGTGAATCCTTGATTGAGTGACCATGTCTCCATCCCATCTTCAGAAGCAATTTTACACCTAACCAAGAACAGCAAGGTGGATTCAGGATTAGTCGATTTGCAATCAGAAGTAATTCTACTGAAAACAGGATTGAAGATGAGCTAAAACTAACCAATAGACTCTGTGGCTGGAAGAACTATCTCATCAGGAGCAGGTCCAGGAACAGCAGAAGGTCTGTAATTGGCAATCCAGAAAGAGAATTTCACATTGCCGTCCACATGAAATTGAAAATGAAGAAAAAAGTACCAAATGGTTGAAATGTCCACATGTATGTGCACGCACGTAAGTTAAATCATCAGATGAGGTAACTACAACAATACACGTGAAAACAACAAAATGGAACAAACATTCACTAAATAAACCTACCAAATTCTATTTGCAGAAGAAGTAGAAAAAGAAATCTATGAATCCACCTGTTGGAAACTTTCCAAATTTCACAAAATTAGACAGCAGTTCTATTCACAAAGCTTGGGGAAAAAAATCCTTGAAATGCTATTCATTTGATGAAGTTATTAGCATGAAAAGAGACTAAAATATGTGTGCTCATAATTCACAATATGCACTAATAGCAGAAACAAACTGAATATCTATTTCAACAAATAATCACCAATAAAACATAAAAATAAAAACTATCACAAGCACTTAGGAAACCTCTGCTGCTGTTCCTTCTCGGCTTGTTTGCGAGCAATTTCAGCAGCTGTAAACCCAAACGTATCAAACTGGGACGCCGTCCCCAAAGATCGACCTTCCAATTCCTAAAATGCAAACAATAATTATGCTTTCATAATCATTATCAAAAAAGTCATTAAGGAAATAAATTAAAAATAGCACACAAACGCGTGCAGGCTTACCTCTTTCTCATCTTCGTCTAAGAAGTTGAGCATGCTCTGCTGTTTAAATTCAGCTCTATTTTTCCGGGAAGACGTGAACGACTGAGGAGTCCATCCTACACACAAATTATAAATAAAATTATGTTTTTTTTAAAAAAAAAAAAACAAGAAAACACTGATTTACCTTCTTTTGAACCAGCTGTATTGTAATAACCAGCCGAGAATCCACCAGTAAATGCTCCATGAAATCTTCTCCTTCCTTCTTCATCTCTAACCTAAATTAAATTAAATTAAATTTTAAAATCAATAAATTTATATTTTAAAAAAATATTTAAAAATAAACAAACAAAATGACCTCTTGCTTCCAAGAAGGAAGCGTACGGAGGTGACCGGAAGCTTCAGCGACGGCTTTTTTCTTGCGACTGTTGAGCTCTTCCTCACGCTCTATCGGTGTACCGTAGAAGACGAAATCATCTTCGTCTATATCCATGCTTAGGTTGAGGTTAGGTTTTTTGAGAGTGAATTTTCCTGGGATTTGTCGGGGGAGAGAGGAAATACCACCGGCACACGACTACTGGACTGTTCGCTCAAACGTCAACTCGTTTCCGTTTACACGCAACATGTCGTTCTACCAATGTTTTTAACCCGGTCCGACCGTCCGACGGTCAACCCGGCCCAAGACCCAGGTCACGAGTTTTGACCAGGTTACCAGGTCAACCTCAATTTGTTTTACAAATCAAAATGATGGTATTTTAATAAAAATAAAAATAGTCAACGAATTACAATCGAGTTTTTGATCTGGTCTTATCAGGTCAACCGAATCACCGAGTCAGTCGAGTTTTAAATTACCCTTATTTTTTCACAAACCCGGCCCGGTTCTAATCTTGAATCAGTCAGGTCAACTCGTGGGGCCAAGTTTTAAAACAATACATTATACTTGTAAAATCATTGTACTTGGTCTCCTCGAGCTTTTATTAGTAGCGATGTTCATAGATATATTTCATCGAGTTTTAATAAATAATTATATTAACTTAACTTTTGATTTTTTATAAATTCTAAACTTAATTTTTTTAATTTTTTTAGATTCTAATGGGTTAAATATATTTAGCTGATTTTTTTTTAGAATAATATTCATATATTAAACTTTATACATAATAAAATCCAAGAGACAAGGTGATTAACTTTGTTAAATGTTCCACTGTTTACAAACTATAAAATAATACACTCATTATTCACATTGTTTTCTATATTCTACAAAGCCACAGATCTGTATAATAAATCAGTGCAACTCTAACTTCTATAATGAGTAGAAAGCGTGCAGGTAAGAGTCCAGAAAGCTATCGAGATGGCATGCCC
The DNA here is from genome assembly GCF_951802175.1 of Populus nigra. NCBI lineage: Eukaryota > Viridiplantae > Streptophyta > Magnoliopsida > Malpighiales > Salicaceae > Populus > Populus nigra. Next base: position 4,982,604 of record NC_084869.1, read on the forward strand.
GCACACTACCACGAGTTTATAAAACAAATATACTTGATAGTGTTATAATTATGAATCAGCACTAGATAAATAATAAAAACTAAAGTTATGATGAAGCAATATTTCATAATGAAAAAAAAATTATGTTGGTGATCAAAAACTTAGAGGCTGAACAAAATGATTGTTTTCGCCATATTTTTAAAAAATTACAAAGCTAAATTCTCTACCAACTTAACATTAAAAAAACAACAAAAATAATCTTGGAAGGAAAAAAAAACTCATGAGAAAAAACGTTGTAGCAATTGACAATGTTTTGTGAGGAAAATTACAGTGCTTTCTCCAATAAAATCGACAAAGATAATTTTAGAAAAAAATCATAAAAAAAACCATTTAGAGAAATACTGTAGCAATTCACAGTATTTTGTGATAAAAGCTACAACGTTTTCCCATATGATTTAGCTTTATTGTAATTATAATTCTTAACCAACTCAATATTCAAAAACAAATCGACAAAGATAATTTTGAAAATAATTATAAAAAAATCATATGGGAAAACACTACAACAATTCACAGTGTTTTAAAAAAAAATTACAAAGCTAAATTCTCAATAAGCTCAATATTAAAAAAATAAAATCGACAGATACAATTTTAGAAAAAAAATAACAAAAAAACAGGGGAAAAAAACCATGTTGGAAACATTGTAGCAATTCACAATGTTTTGTGATGAAGACTATAGTGATTTCCCACATAATTTAGCCTTATTTGTAATGACTTATAATTGTAATTCTTAATCAACTCAATATTAAAAAAATAAAATTGACAAAGATAATTTTGAAAAAATCATAAGAAAAAAAAAACCATGTTGAGAGACACTCTAGCAATTCATAATGTTTTGTGAGGAAAGATACAATGCTTTCTCCACATGATTAAGCTTTATTACAAAGTTAAACTCTAACCAGCTCAATATTAAAAAAATAAAATTGACAAAAATAATTTTGAGAAAAATATTACAAAAAAAGAAAACACAAAAGAAACTGAAAAAAATCATGTGGGGAAAAACACTATTATGACAATTCACAGTAATTTACAAGGAAAGTTACAATGTTTTCTCACATATTGTAACTGTAATTTTTCACCAGCTTAATATTAAAAAATAAAATTGAAAAAGTTAATTTCTGAGAAAATCATCAAAAAACAAAATAACAAAAACCATGTGGAGAAACACTATAAGCAATCAACAATGTTTTAAAGAAAAAAAATTTACAAAACTAAATTCTCAATCAGCTCAATATTAAAAAAATAAAATCAATAAATATAATTTTAAAAAATCAAAAAATCAAAAAGAAAAACCATGTGGGAAAATGCCATAGAAATTTATAGTATTTTAAAGAAAAAAATTACAAAACAAAAATTTTAATCAGCTCAATATTAAAAAAGTAAAATTGAGAAAGATAATTTTGAAGAAAAAAATAAACAAAAAAAAGGGAAAGTTGGAAAAAAAGGAAAGTAATTTTGGAAAAAAAAAAGATGAAAAAAAAAGTAAAAAAAAAAGAAGAAGAAGAGGAATGCACTGTGGATTACTATTGTAATCCACAATGCATTGGGTGTGGGTGAACAATAAATTCATCGCACCCTTTAGCTTATTACTTAATTGTAATTTCTAACCAGCTTAATATCAAAAAAATAAAATTGACAAAGACAATTTTAGAAAAAAAAAACTATGTGGAAAAAAACACCGTAGCAATCCACAATAATTTGCAAGGAAAGCTACAATGCTTCCCTCACATATTATAACTGTAATTTTTAACCAGCTCAATATTAAAAAAATAAAATTTAAAAAGATAATTTTGAGAAAATTATAAAAAAACAAACAAAAAAAAACCTCATGGAGAAAAACTGTAGCAATCAACAATGTTTTAAATAAAAAAATTAAAAAGCTAAATTATCAATTAGCTTAATATTGAAAAAATAAAATCAACAAATATAATTTTAAAAAATAAAAGAATAAAATAGAAAAACAGTGTGGAAAAATACTGTAGCAATCCACAGTATTTTAAAGGAAAAAATTACAAAGCAAAATTTTTAATTAACTCAATATTAAAAAATTAAAATTGACAAAGATAATTTAAAAAAAACGAATAAAAAAAGAGAAAAAAAGTGCAAAAAAAATAAAGTGAAAAAAACAAAAAAGTGAAAAAAAATGAAAAAAAAAGAAGAAGAAGAAGGAAAAAGCACTATGGATTGTAATCCACAGTGATTCAGGGGTGGGGGAACAGTGATTCTCCACACCATTTAGATATTGTTAATAATAAAATAGCTAAACTAGTAAAATCTTCGTTTTATTTTAGTTTTTTAAACTTTTCAAGATCATTTATCATTTGTAAAAGATCTTTTGGTTCTAAAAAAGAGCGAATCCAATTTTGGCAGCAAAATGAAAGCTTCAATAGTTGTTGGATTCAATGAACTTCAAACTTTTGGTGAATATTTCATCAAGAATGAGAAGAAGAAATCAAAGAACCCTAACCCCTCTTGTTCGTCTTGTTGTTTCTTGAGTCTTGTATATGTATGCTTTTAATGTCAATCTCTTTTTATATTTCTCTCAATTCCCAAGTGTTCTCTTTTAGAGTTAAAAAGTCACAGAAAGCTCTCGCTTCCCTTCTTTCTTTTATTTAAAGTGGTGGCTCCTCTTCTCCCTTAATAAAGAGATTGTTTTTTTCTTTTTTATTTATTTTTTATTATTTTATTAACCTTTTACTTTTTTAAATTCATTTACTCCCTCCTTCTAATTTGCATCTCTCACATTCAACCTTAATATCTTTTTTTTCCCTTACCAATTTCAATCGCTTCCCTTCTTTCTTTTATTTAAAGTGGTGGCTCCTCTTCTCCCTTAATAAAGAGATTGTTTTTTTCTTTTTTATTTCTTTTTTATTATTTTATTAACCTTTTACTTTTTTAAATTCATTTACTCCCTCCTTCTAATTTGCATCTCTCACATTCAACCTTAAAATCTTTTTTTTTCCCTTACCAATTTCAATTTTTATTATTATTTTAGGTCTTTCAAACGAACCATAATTTACTTTGCTTTTTTCTTTATATAATAAAAACTTGGGGTTTTACATTCTCCTCTCCTAACAGAAATTTGATCCCCAAAATTTGATCCCCTTACTAGGCTGTAAGGTAAGATCCTGAATAATAAATAGAAAGATATAAATTAACTTGAGAGTTCCTCCATAACATGCTTACTAAAGGAACTTTCTTGTTCTTTAACTCCTTTTTGTATTATCCACAATACTTATCGGTTTTATTTCCAATGTTAAATCCTCTTCAATCTTCAATGAAACTCATGGCAATACCCATAAGGGATCTATCTACCATAGACTTTTGAAGTAATGACACATAAAATACATTAAGGGTAAGTGATCTTCTTACTTTGTGTATTGTTTACGAAATTTGCTTTTTCAAGATAAGACTCAATTACACAATTATAATATTTTATCAATTCAACCTAATATCTTTGTCACATTTTCAATTTTTTTTGTGATATTAAATACCTGAAGCTTTTATGGTCAGTAAAAATTTGTATTGGAGTGCCATACAAATAATGCCTTTAAACCTTTAAAGCACACATTGTTGCTGTCAGTTCTATATCATGCATAGGATAATTCACCTCATAAGTTTTTAATTGTCTCGATGCATATGATATGAATTTCTTATGTTGTATCAACACACATCATAAACCTTTCTTTAATGCATCACTATGTACCACAAACCCCCCAGTCGCTGAAGAAAGAGTCAATATTGGGGCAGTTTTAAGCATTTTCTTTAACTCCTAAAAACTCACTTCACATTCCCCAATCCATTCAAATTCCACTCTTTTTCAAATCAATCGAGTGAGAAGGGAAACAATAGTAAAGAATCTTTCTATGAATCTTTGATAACACTCAGTTAAGCCCAAGCAGCTTCAAATTTCAATCATAATTATAGGCTTTTTTCCCATTTTAAAATTGCTTCCACTTTTCTTGGACTTCATAAAATTCCTTCTATTGAGATAACATGTCCTAAAAAAACTATTTCTTTTAGCCAAAACTCACACTTATCGATTTTGGCATACAACAGGTTCCCCCTTAACACTTGCAATACTCTTCTTATATATACCCATATTTCTCAAGTGAACTTGAATAAATTAGAATATAATTTATAAACATTACTACAAACTTGTCCAAAAACAATCTAAATACCATGTTCATTAGATCCATAAATATTGCAAGAGCATTTGTCAGCCCAAAAAGCATTACTAGGAACTCATAATGACCGTACTGGGTCCTAAACACAGTCTTCTAGACATCCTGCTCCTTAATACTTGGTTGATGATACCTAGACCTCAGGTCGATCTTAGAAAATACTATCGCTCCCTTTATTTAATCAAACATATCATCTAATCGAGGTAAAAGATGTCTATTCTTCATAGTTACCCTATTCAATTATTGGTAATTGATATATAATGTAAGGGTGCCATCCTTTTTTTTCATAAATAATATCGGAGCTTCCCAAGGTGAATTACTTAGGCGAATGAATCCCTTGTCCACCAACTCTTGTAATTGCACTTTTAACTCGACTAACTCAGATGAAGCCATTCTATAGGGTAACTAGGCTATGGTGTCATCCCTAGTAAAACAAGATATATTTTTTATATTTTTGGTCGCTGTAATTTTTTTCATTTTTAATCCATGTATTTATGATATTTTTTTATTTTTTTTTGCAAAATTTCATTTAATTTCATGTTTCACAACCTGAGTTAGTGAGAAGAAAGAGTGAGTTGTCGGACCTCCTCCACACTTTTCTTTTTATATTTTTAGTAACATAGCCCTTTTTCATTATTTTTTTAGTTTAAGTTTATTTTATTTGAATAACTAAATATATTATATATATATATATATATATTACTTTATTTATTTTATATTAAATAACAAACAGTAAATGAATTGGAAAGAGATCACGTATATTATGACTCGTTATTTCATCTTTTTATGACTTGCACTCAAACTGCTCTATTTTTACATCTTGCACTCAACCCATATACTTAGGATTTTTCTTTATTGTTCAATCATATCTTCGTGGCCTATCACTAATTAAGAGATAATACATACTTAATAAGCTAAATCATTTTTGGTTATGTGCAAAAAGACATCATTCTAGCATTCATTTGACTGATAAATGAGCATTTATCTAGGTTTTGATAGACATAAGATCCAAGTTTTATATTCAATTTTAGTGTCCTTACTCCAATTTTTTTTACATAAAAGAAATAAAAATGCAAAGCATTGGTGTGCGATTTCATTTATTCAATTTATCTTTCTTTTCTATTTTTATTGCTTTCTTTTACGACTTTATCTAATGCTTTCTTTAAATCTCAACACTTTTATTTTATTTCTTTTTTAAACACTTTATTTTCCTTCTTTGAAAACCTGTAACTTTTGTAATGTTCAAGGTTTGGAGTTTCCAAACTCCGAGGCTACTATCTATTTTTAAGGAGGATTTAATTTCTATTTATAGTTTATTGGATGAAAAAAATGAAACATAGAATTATATATCAAGGTCAACATATCACAAAAAAATAGAAATATAAATCGAAAAAAAAAAAAAGACTACGTAAGTACTCGGCACGTTTTGTTGAGGCTGGCTTGACCCGAGCCCCTGTTTTTTAATTAGGTCGACTCGCCAGGCTCGCGTTAAATTATACGTGTAATCGAACCAAAACGCGCGTTTAAATAGAGAGGAACAGTAGTTTTCAGGGTTGAGCAAATCGTGTGCGAGCAGGACCTGGAAGTCTTATCGTGAAGAAGAGAGAAACAAACACCAAAATCAAATCATGACCTTAGTTGATAAATCCATCATATATCAACAACAGCAGCAGCAGCAGCAGCCATGCCTCCTTTCCTCCTCTTGATCTCTCATTCCACCAATACAGCAATAACACGCACTTGCAAATACGGTTCTGAATCGGTTGACTCGGTCTCTGCGCTGGTAGATTCACGCTATTTTATCTCCGTGTTTTGACTCTGTGAGTTTACTCTCTCGATTCATTGATTGATTAATATGGTTGTAGATCTGTGTGTTTATATATCTGTTTGGCTTTTTCTTTAGGGTTTGAACGATTTGACGATGGAACCGATGGATATAGTTGGTAAATCCAAGGAGGATGCTTCGCTTCCTAAAGGTAATAAAAAAATGGTAAATATAAGATTTAATTTTTGCGTATTTTAATTGTAAGTTGTTTGTTCATTTTTATTTATATTAATTTTTTTCTTCTCTTGGCTTGTTATTTTGTTAATTTTGTGATGTTGCAAGTTTGATTTTTTTTTTAATTTTTAGATTGAATTTTTGAATCGTTAATCTTATGTTTCTTCTGAGAGATTATCGAATTTACGAGTTAAGAGTTTAAGAATTATAGTTATGAGTTAGGGTTTTCACATCTGTGACTATATTCGCAGCAAATTGCAATAGCGATGCATATTGAAGGGTTTTGGGACAAATAGGAATAGCAATGACCTGGTGTTGTTGTGTTTTGTAGTCATTTAGGCGTTTCTCTGTGTGATATCTGTTTGGTGTTGTGTTTTTAACTTCTAAACGCTTTGGGTTGAGGGCTTGTGACTTCGTAGTCCTAGAAATGGTGATGAATGGTCAGTAAATGGTCTATTCTTGTGAGGTCAGGTTTGTGGGGTTTGATCAATATGATGCAGTTATGATCAAGCTAGAACTAATGAGGTCCACATTAACTTGTTCTGAATCATTGTTCAATTGAACTGGACAAATAGCAGAAACACTATACATAATCATGGATGTCGGTGTGCACACCTGTGTGAGAGTTTGGAGTTATACTTGATTTTGAGTCGGCTCTGATGCTTAAACTATGTAGCTGAAAATTACTTCATATCGTGTTTTATTTGACTGTTTTTCTGATGCTAGTTATGGATATTTTTTCCAGCAACCATGACCAAAATTATTAAAGAGATGTTACCCCCAGATGTTCGTGTTGCCAGAGATACTCAAGATCTTTTAATTGAGTGTTGTGTAGGTGAGACTAATGTAATTTTGTGGCTTTTGTCTAACTTGATTTTTTTTTTCATATTATTGGCATTGATAGATTATCATTTTTTTTCCCCATTAATACACCTCTAGGAAAAACATTTCGATGGAAAAAAAATCATGTATTTGAAGAGCAAATGAGTGTGGTCCTTTAAATCATTTCTGGTCCTTTGTGTTATGATACTTGTGTCAGTTTGATCAGATGAAATCTAAATGGCCAACCGCTTCAGACCATGTCATTGTCCACTTCACACATACAACCTTATTAAAAAGGACAGAAAGAAAAGGAAAAGGAAAGAAAAGAAAAGGGAACATGAATAGAAAGAGAGGCAGGACCTCTGGAGCTAAAGATCCAAAGCCAATGAGAATTCTGAAGCAAGCTTCATTTATGAATTACTTATTCTTAGCCTAAGATAAAATACTAAATGATAATATTTTTAAATTTCAATTTTGGCCTTTTGATTTTGCTACAGTCATTTCCACATGACATTTTCCAAAGACGTACCTTTATCAATTGATTGTTTGGAGCTGTTGCAACAAAGCAAATACCTTAACAAAAGCTTAGTGGTCCATTCCAAAAAATTAAAAATGTTCTCATTTGGGGGATTGTTTTTTTTTGTTTTCTTCTAAAATAATTTATCTTTCATATGCATGTTTGCAGCTACAACATGCCTTCAAAAACCATTTCATGGCAAGAATTTTTTATTCCAAGATGTGGTTCATTAGGTGGTATTGGAAATCTCTCTAAGAAACCCTATGAAAAGTTTCTTTTAAGCTTCCACTAATCAAAATGCTTGCTGGATTGACATTGGTTGGAATATTGAGAGGCTGTTTTTTATTTTGGAAATGACTGTTAATATGTGTAAGTTTCTGACCTTGTGGAACCTACCTTTCAAAGATGAAAACAACTTCCCCTTACTAGGCTGTAAGGTATGATCCTGAATAATAAGCAGAAAGATATAAATTAAGTTATAATATTGAACAACAGCTTTGTATCTTGCCCTTACTTTTTATAGGATAACCTCTCAGGAAACTGTTGCTAAGATTGGCCTACTTAAATACTTAAGTTGCAATATCATTTAGAAGTCGTCTGTGGCACCATTTCTTTTGATGATAGCATGTCCAAGAGAAAAACAAAAACTGTTTTCCTATATGATGTGTTAATCCGCACTCTTTAATTTCCTTAATCCAACTTGTGGTCTGAGATTTTTGAACTTAATATTTGTCAGAAGTCAAAATTAGAATATTTTGGATGTAACCAACATAGTATCACATGCAAGTGCCTAATATTTGTTTGGTTATAAGTTTGGCTTTGTTCAATACTATTTAAACCAAGTCATCCATCCACATAAATGTCATGTTTTTCTTACTTCAGCGATTACTTTGGGCATCTCTGTTTTTTCTTCTCTCTGATTGCCAAATAGTCTCTACTTTTTAATATGGTTTTGTGATTAGAGTTTTAAAAATTACTGAGGAATGTGTTTCTTTGCAGAATTTATAAACCTTGTATCATCAGAGTCCAATGAAGTATGCAGCAGAGAGGACAAGCGAACAATTGCACCTGAGCATGTACTCAAGGCTTTACAGGTCTTTGACTAATCCAATCTCTCTCTATTGTGTGCTTTTGACGCGCATAATTTCTCGTGTCCTCTATATTATTTTATAGAACCTTTTGCATATCAACATATAGTTTTCTCTCTATCTTAACATTCACTGGAAGCAAGATTTTTTGTGCATGCCAATTTAACCTAGGTTTATTTCTTCCAATACTGACACCTGTTTGTACTTTATGCTTTCATGTCTCATGTTGTTTTCAGAATGATTGGTGAAACTTATTTTCCCGCTAACAATTCACATACTGAGAAGTTTCATAGACCTTTTAACCCATGTGATAATCCTTGAGTTACTTTTAACTCGGAGAAGCTGTTTTGCTGTAAATGCCTTCAACATCAGTCTCTCTCTCTGTTTTTTTTTTTTGAAGGAAATTTGTTTTATAATGGAATTGATTGGCAATCAGCATTTGAAATCCATGTGCCTTCTCAAGATATTCTGGTTGTCATTCTGCAATTTTGATACTAAAGAATGATTGGGGTCAAGGTTTTACAATTGTTATTTGCAAGTACAATCTGATATATGCTCTGATCTACAGGTTCTTGGGTTTGGAGAGTACATTGAGGATGTTTATACAGCATATGAGCAACACAAGCTGGAGACCATGGTAATTTATACCCCCCCCCCCCTCTGCACTTTCATTTTCTGTAAGAAGATTTTCTTACATCAGATCTCTCCACGTGTCAAAGCCATGTAACAAATTAAGATAGTCTAGCCAGTTCACAAGATTATTTTAAATTAGACCTCTCCACATGACAAAGCAATGTATCTGATTAAGATAGTCCAGCCGGTTCAACTTCTGCTTTCTTTTATTTCTTTTTGCCACAATGGATTGGTGTTATGAACTTTATCGAGCCTTCTTTCCACATATATATATATATATGTATATATATATATTTTGAATTGTGTAGATTCACTGTTTTAGTTGATTTGGCCACATATAATTGAGCTTTGAAAGCACAAAATGATATTTTATTACAGTCGGGCTTATAAAGCACAACGTAATTATAGTTTAATAAAATCTTTTTTTTCTTCCAGCATGACTCTTTAAAAGGTGGTGGTAAATGGAGCACTGGAGCGGCGATGACTGAGGAAGAAGCGGCGGCGGCGCAGCAAAGGATGTTTGATGAGGCGCGTGCAAGAATGAATGGTGTGGTCAGTGCCCCCAAGCAGCCAGAGGCTAACCAAAGTTTAGAGAGCTAGCCTTAGGGACTTTAATTTCTTGAACCGTAGGCAAGCAATCAATTCTCCCCTTTGCACGACAAGTCTTATCATATACAGTGTACAAAGTCATTGGCAAAGTGCAAGAAGTGACCTCTGTGGATATGCCACTTCGATTTGTACTCTTTGTTTATCTTATGGATCATGTTTATAACTTAAATGTAATTAGTGCAAGTTCGTCCAAATCCCCCCCTTTCTCAGTACTAGCGACGGTGATTATCATATTTAGTTACAATCAGACTTATTTGTTTGCACTATTCATTTGTGTTTCAATCAATCAATCAATCAATCATGTTGGTCTTTACCTTTACAACTTGTGAAGAGGATCAGCCTCTCATGCTGCTCTGATGATCGAAGGCAGCTGAAATTTCAATCCCAGCCGTTGTGCTCATAGGTAAAACCAATATCTGACACCAATGGGGATGAGCCATGTGGACAGTTTGTGGGGAAACCTGAACAAATGGAGCGGGGTTCCCACCTGGTCCAGGTTTTCGTGTAAATGCATGTCTGTAATTTCTTTCAAACAAAATTTTTACCATATTTAAGAGAGGTTTTAACAATAAAAATAAAGCAGGTTTATAACCTGAAAACATCTCACTGCGCCAAACGAAACCAGACAAATGGAAGGGGTATTTTAGAGGTCCCACAAACAATGATGTGTCAGTTCCTAGGTAGGTAAAACGTGGACACTTCACCTGAATTACTCTTCAGAACCCAACATCTCCCTGGAGCGAGTTTACACTAGAAAACATTGGCGCAGATCATGTCTATGATTGAATAGCACGATGGCTTTGGCTTTGGCTTTGGCTTTGGTTTACCGTGGTTGTTTTTTTTGGGGTTAGTTCTCGCGTCGTCTCACCCTATTTGCTGCTTTTGGATTCCAAGTCAAAAGAGTCAGTCAAGCCAAATCCCTGCCCCCACAAGAAAGTGAAATAACACCCCCATTGTTCCCTCAGATTCCTCTCTTTTTTTATTTTCAAAATCTCTTTCTCATTCCTAGATCAGTTTGGTGGGGGCAGCCTCTGTTTCTTTCGTCAGGATTCTCTTGCACTACTACTATGGGCTAGAAACAAGGAATTCAATGGAAGCCCCACAAATAATAAAAGCTACAAAACCCAGAAAGAATCATCATCCTCCTCCTCCCTCCCCCCCCTCTCTCAAGCCTCAACTACCTCTGCCTCACCATCTATAAGGACTAACCTTCCCCTTGATTCTGCTTTCACATATTGAAGTCATCAACAACTTATATGGCTAGAACCTCTGAAGACTCCTCCTCCAAGAGACACTTCCACTGGACCAAAAAGGTTGGAAACGAAGATGTTGAAGCTCCAAGCATCAAGTCCTCCTCAAACCCCAACGAAGAAGACAAAAATGAAAATGTTAAGAGCCATGTTGCAATGCCAACCCCGAAGAAAAGACTACCAGCAGTAGCAGTTGCTAGGCTCCGATCGGTTCTTGCAGCCCTCGGTAAGAACCGATCAAGCCTTCCAATGGGGCTTGGATCCCGAGTGGTTGGTACCCTTTTTGGATATCGCCGGGGTCATGTCCATTTCGCATTTCAAAGGGATCCCAATTCACCTCCTACTTTCCTTATTGAGCTGGCTACACCAATAAGTGGATTGGTTAGAGAGATGGCATCCGGGTTAGTCAGAATTGCATTGGAATGTGACAAAGAGAAGGAAGATCAAAAGAAAGCTGTGAAATTGCTGGAAGAGCCAATGTGGAGGACTTATTGCAATGGAAAGAGATGTGGTTTTGCCACGCTGAAGGAATGTGGGCATAAAGAGTGGAAGGTACTGAAAGCTGTAGAGCCAATCTCAATGGGTGCAGGTGTTTTGCCAGGGTGTGCAGCAGAGGGTGGAGCTGATGGTGAACTCATGTATATGAGAGCTAAGTTTGAAAGAATTGTGGGGTCTAGAGACTCTGAGGCTTTCTACATGATGAACCCTGATAGCAATGGAGCTCCTGAGCTCAGCATCTACCTGCTCAGAGTCTAAAAGTCCGGTTATTTATATTTCTTTGTATTTTTTCTTCCCTTTTTTTAAGGTTTCCTGGGCAAGAAAATGGAGGTCTAGCTCTCTCAAACTTTTTTTTTTTTTTTGTTTTTTTCCTTTTTCTGTTCGTTATTTCTCCTTGGGAGAAAATGGGAAAGTGAGCTTTACCTGTATTTTGTTAGTTTTAGGTGGAGGGGCAATACATTATAACATGATGGATATGGATAGGTGGGGTAATGATGGTGTATATGTGTAGTTTTTCTTCTCTCTTTTTTAGCAAGTGATGAGACAAGGGGCTAACGCAGCAACCATGGCAGTCTTCTCATTTTGTTTAATTTCTCTCATCAATTATTTCCATCCCATGCTCGTATTGATGTGGAATTTCCAAGGAAGGGACGCTATCAAAAACAGCGAGTGTCAGAGAACAGCAGTAGCTAGGATTTTTCAATGCGTCTCCTTATGTGTGAAATTTCATGCTGGCATCAACATTCTGCTACGCTGCTCGTATGCGTTCCCTTTCCACCTTCGAATCGATCTGTTTTACAAATCACGAGCAATTTACCTTTTCTACTCTACATTCGACAATCTTAAGCTCAAGGGACGAGCTGCAGAATACATCTGGATAATCTTTCTTTCTTTGAAAAATGCATTTCTGGTGTGAGTTTAATTTGGAATTTGATTCTCAAACAAGAAACTAGCAACTCTATATATTATTCCATTTGCTTGCATGTTAAGATACTATATATAACCTTTGCATATAACATGACTGGTGTTTTTCCTTCTCCCTTCTTGGCAGAGAAGGCATTTCACTGAAGAACTGTATTTTTTTCTTTCTTTGAGGAGATTTGAGTGCATCAATTATAAGCATTTTTCTGTCACAGACAGTTTTTTATTTTTTTTTAATATCACAGCTATTAAAAAACCACAATTAAAAACTATATATTAAAAAAAATCACAGCAACCGTGATATCTAATTTGCCAAATTTATTTTAAAACTATGCTAATAATAAATTTTTTTAATTAAATTCATTATTCCAATCATTTGTTTTTAGCGCTTACATTCTGTGTGGATTGATTCCAAGAGATTTTATTAAAGCCTAATCATAGAAGTCATCAAAAGCAAAATATAAAAAGAAAAAAAAAATCCAATCCCTGACAGTATGATTAGGCCTTTGTCATTTGTTGACTGCTTTTTTCCCCTTGCCGCTTTGATTCCTTATGCTTAGGCATATCTAATGGGAGAGATAAAAAGATTTAAAAATAAAAAAAAATAATTTTTTAACTTTTCTTCCCTGGAAGAGCAGCTAAAATAACTCTTTTTTTTTTTAAAAAAGAAAAGTACATGCAGAGAAATCATTCCTAAATATCTATAAAAGAAACCAAAACATTAAAATAAATTATTTAAACATCAATTCAACTTTTTTCAATAGTTTTTCTCAAAAAGCAAAAAATATTGATATTAAATATATTAAAATACAAATAAATTGTTAAAATGATTTCTCCTATTGGAATGTATATAAGAAAAAAGAAGAAGCCATATTTACAGTTTTCAAGAAGCTATATCAACCATTTTGCTCTTCCAAATGGCTTCTGCAAGATGCTCTGATACAAGATTTAAAGCTTCACTGTTACATCCTGCATTATTTTGGCTTTTTAACCTGAGGGAAAATATGGTCACCATGAAAAGGTTAGTTTGTAGTCTGCGACACTGTTCCAGTGTCTCCCACGGCCCTCTCTGCAAGTTTCAAGGCTTTATAACATCCTTCTCTCTGCAAAAAACGAAAATAGAAAAGAAAGAAGTAAAAGAGAAGGAAGGGCCATGGGGGGCATGGCAGAGGCTGTGGGTTACAGCTGGGACAAAAACAATCCGTTAAGATTACCTTACACGAATATCAAAGTATGTTTCGCATCATCTACTCATCATTCTTCAAAAGATTCAAAAGTTGTTTGCTATGCACAAAAGCAAGGCCACCGCTGCTTTATGCCATTATAACTCCACTGAATTGCAAAACTTTGGTTTAAAGGTGGCTCGTAAGTTGCTCGAAGCCCACCATTCGGAGTGGCTGCTGCACTGGGTTTATTATTTTGTATTTCTAGACTGTCCCTATAAGTAGGATAAAAGGAGGGGAGGAAATTGATGGTTCTGATTAATGCATTATTATATGCAATAATGCTATAACATCATTAATGCGTTTTCTGAATATTTAGATATGGTATAACACTATTAATTATGCTATAAAAGTTGTCCACAGCAAGAGCTCGGGCTACTTGTAGGCCACGTCTAGTTTTTGTGGGCTTATTATAGCATGGCTACTTCGCAGTATTTACTACTTAATAGCTAGATTATGGCCTAAAATAAAAGGGAATCTGCACTAAAATAAAGGGCAACCAGAGAGGTGTATGTTTGGTATAATGGCGAGCACTGAAAGACTTCCTAGCACCAGCAAGTTTGATCTGCGCAACCTAAAACTTAAACTGCATATCGTTGGTTTCCCAGCCAAGAACTAGAAATAGGAGCCCGCATGATCTTCATTATCCAGATAAATACAAATTCAACAAGTGTGCCTGCTCTCTTTACTGAGGTCGAAAGCATGAATGTACCTGAATACATGTAGGATATTTCAGAATGTCAGTACAAGTAAGTTGCATAAAGTGAGCTAAGAGACGTGTGTTATCTGCAAAAACTCAAATGTTTTCGAACAGCACCTATGTTGTTAAAGGCAGTTACTTTGCTTCAATTTCCGAGAAAACAAATGCAGATTCTTTGGTCCATAGATGCTGGTGACTCACACTTTCATGCATTAAGCAAGTGAAAGGTGGTCACTGAGTGCCATTTTTCTGTTACCTCTTTACTCAATCACCGAGGTCCAAAAAGAAGTTACTACCATCCATGAAGAAGCACCTAGCAAAGTACTAATCTGATCTTCAATGGGGACAGATTCAATTAGTTTCCAAAGGTTTCTTGGAAGTAATGACTTTTATGATTTGCTATCTTGAATCCCAAAACGTGGCAGTAAATATTTCGTAGGTGTGTAAGCTTAGTTTCCGTCGGTTAAAATATCACCCATAGATTTATTGTAGGAATCGTGTTGTTGGATGGTGTCATGTCGGTGATTTCATATCTGTTAGTAAACTCATAGTTAATTTAAACATGAATAAATAGGCTAATAAAATATTATTATCCATGAAAATTTTTTGTCAGTTTATCGATCAGTAAAATTTTACATTCATAAATATTTATTTGACTTATTTATTGTGGCCCACCTATACATGTTACATTCTCATATTAAATTCCTCCCACAAAAATCATATTTCTTTTCATGTCATTTCTCCATATTCATGTCTTTAGCCACCGTCCACGTGGTCTATTAAGTAATATATTTCATAATCTTAGTCTCGTTTACATACCGACTAGGTAACAATTACATAACCTTGGTCTCATTTACATGACTGACTAAGTAGTGAATTTCATAACCTTAGTCCTCATTCAAAGATTAATTATAAAATCAATAATTTTTTAGTTTCCATCCTCGACCAACTAAGTTCATAGTCTCCATCATAAAAACCGACTATGTAATAATCACTAATCCCTTAGTTGTCATCTCCAAACAACTAAGTCTGTAATCATCATTATAATGACTGACTATGAAATTAATACTCTTGGTTATCAATCCTGGCCAACTAAGCCCATAATCCCAATCAAAAGGATTGACTATGTATCTTTATAAAATTCATTGTTAGGGTCTAATTCAAATTCACACATTTCTTTATGGCATTGCAATCATTTATAATTTATTGGTGGGTATCCATTGTTACAGTTGGTTACAAATTACATATTCATTATCTACAAGTAAGGTTCCTTTGCAAGTTCTCCCTATAATTCTTCTTCCTTCTTTAAATTTCTTGTTTCTCTCTCTCTAGAACTCTAAACTACCAACTTGTTTTCTCTCCTAAATCCCCATTTTTATTAGTGTCTTTCAATTAAAAATCACTCCCACACTCTCCAAATCTCATCATTTAGAGAGAATAATACAAATTTTTGAAGAAAGCAAGAAGAAAATGAAACTTCTCTTTTGTTCGTGGTTGTCGACCATTTATTTATAGAAGGAGATGAATTTTGGTTAAAATTATAGGTTTACCATTTCTTATTTCTCTTATGTTCTTTTCCAATGTTTTATCCGGTCATTGGTATTTTTGAATACTGTTTTATTACTTAATTCAATGAGATTTTCAATTTAATTCATTGGGGACTCCATCCATAGTCACAGTAAAATCTTCCTCAAAGTTTTTTCCACTAGCGGTTAACGTTAATCATGTGTAAAAACATACATTATTTTATTTAAAATTCCACTTTATTATTATTATTATTATTGTCTAACTATTTTGACCCCAATTTATATAAAAAAGTTTCATTTAAATAATTATTTTACCCAATCGAGAAATTTACATGATTTGTCATTGAGATGACATTTCACATATTGATTTATTATTTTATCTCATCCAAAATTTAAATTAATTACTGGAAATGTTCATCCCAAATCGCAATAATTTTTCTACTTAATTTATTATTTTTAAATTGAGGATTTCCCTGGTAACACTAGTTTACCAATTTTTGAAGTGGAGGTTTACAAATGTAATACTTGGGATAGAAATTTTGGGAATGTGCTTAAAATATTATAATGGATTTAAATAGGTATTGGATTGGGAAGAATGATTGTAGATTGTTGATACTTAAATTATCCACATATCAAGATAACCATTTATTTCCCTATATTGTTGTATTATCTTAACTTAAGGTTATGTAATTAGAATACACATATTATAACTTATTTCAGAGTTATACCTAAATAATGTTACAACAAGAAATTATAAAGTAAGCAGTGACGGTTGAGGCGATTGGCAAAAAGTATCTGCATATCACAAACTAATTATAGAATAAATATGTTAATAATATCCCATGATTTATTTCAATCCCTATATTCAAATGAAGATAATTCATTTAACTATTTTTTTACTTTACAAATATACAATCATCACCTTTATCCACTACTTCTATACATGGAAGTTCATTTGTATCTTCTTAAATTTCTCTCTCTTATATTCATTGCGCTATTATCATCATAATCATAATGATTCTCTCATTTCTAATCTATTTCTTAACCCATCTTGTTATAATCATCACTTGTGTTTTTGAATTGATCAAATTCATAACAACATCATAATCATCCTTATTCAGGTTATAACTTAACTACTTTTATAAAATCATCAAAAATACGTTTAACTCATAGTCCATAATCAATCCATTTAATACCTTCAATGTTCATGAATATTACTTTGAGTTTATCAACCACATTTAGTCTTTTTAAAACATCTAATATGTTATTTATGGTCAACCGATTTTGTTAATTCATTTTAATGTCTATTATATTATTTTTGGCTTATCAATATCAATTTTCAATCTTAACATCTTCCATGCTTATTATGGTTTATCTATAATTTCTTTTTTTTTCAAGCTTAATATATTTTTGGTCCAACTATGACTCATCCATATATTTCTTCTATTCTCAATACGTTTTATAATTATTTTTGGCTCATCTATTTTATTTTTCCATCTTAAATGCTCTTTGTGCCCATTTATTGAACCTTCAAATATTTATTTTATTAAATTTGAACCCGTTGTTGCGACCAGTTCCAATTTTACATATTAAATCTTGTTGTTATGTTCAATTCAAAGATCACATAATAAATTCTACCATCATGGTAAATTTGAGTTTTTTTTAATCTTATATTTCATCGTTGCAGTCAATTTATTTATTTTTTATCTTATATTCCTCTGGTGCAGTACATTTAATTAAACTCGTCGTTATGATTAGTTTCACTTTTACATATTAAATCCCGCCATTACAATCCACTTAATTCTCACATATTAAATTTTGTTATTGTGATCAATTTAATATTCACAATATAAAATTTTGTCATTGTGGCCGAGTTAATTTGAACATATAAAATTTTGTCGTTTTGACCTATTTAATTAAATTTCACCACTATAGTTAATTTCAATTTCAGGTATTAAATTTTGATCCATTTAATTAAATTCCACCATTGTGATCTAATTAATTAAATCTCACCATTGTGGTTAATACCAATTGCATTATGTTGTTGTGGTCTATTTAATTCAATCTCACCATTATAATTAATTTTAATTTCACGTATTAAATTCTACCTTTGTGGATTTAATTAAATCTCATTGTTATAATGCAATTAATTAAATCACATCATTGAGGTTAATTCTGATTTCACATATTAAGTTATGCTATTGTGGTCCATTTAATTCATAAAATATTGATTTCCTACCATGAAATTACTTTCTTTTCATATCATTTTCCCTCTCCTGGTACATATGTTTTCACTTAATGTCATTACCATGCCTCAAAGGCATAATTGATATAATATCAATCTAATGCTCTAAAAGTATAATTTACATCATATTATTTTCCTGCCCTATAAGCATAATTTATATAACAATATTTTCATCCCCTGTAGGCATAATTTATCTAGTATCATTTTCCTGCTTTAAAAACATAATTCACATGATATTATTTTTTTCTACCCCGAAGGTATAATTTCTTTCTAATATCATTTTCCTGCTCAAAAAGCATAATTGTTTTCTGATATTGTTTTCTTGCTTAGAAGACATAATTTTTCTCATGATACACAATTATACAACATATATATGATTTCTATTACATTCTAAATTTTTTTTGCAACCTTTACCTTGAGCTCCTGCTACACAAGCTCCTGAGAAGTTGGGTCCCACATCGAACACAACTCCCAAACAATAACTATTAATGTTTACATCACTAATTAAAACTCAACCATATAAATCTCCATACTTCCCAATTATATTTAATCACACAAATTCCCAAACCTACATTAATAAATTTTCCATTTCTCTTAGCTACCACACACACAAATAGTCAACCATATTCTATTCACATTCAAATTCAAATATGTAAAACATTGCAACAACATATATTAATCAAATCTTTAGTTAATAAACATCTTAACCACATTAAACTTATGATTATAAATCCTATATTTTCCAAAAACATGACTATAATTATCCACTTATACAATAAATCCTAATTTCCAATAACTTAACTCACACATTTTCATCAAATTTCTATACTTGCAATTTATATTCCATGATATGTCCTAACTTTTGAACATTCAATTTTCATATTCTCAAATCACCAAATTACTCTTGAATACATCTAATTTCATATGTTCATATCAATAATTATCAATCCAGTTATTTCTTGTCACCCATATACATTTAAACATAGAACCCTCATATCTCACATGAGTAGATTCTTAGTTTCAAGATGTCATTACATCTTACCATAACCAATTCTCATTCAAACATACACAATCTCCCCATATATGCCGTATTAACATGTATCAATCTATTTTATACACCCCTTATAAATACTAACATTTTATATCACTAGCTTCCTAAAACATGTTAACTTACTTCCATGGTATCCTTTTTAATTTAAATCTCAAATAGACCCATTTCAAATCTAACTAGATTAACAACTTAGCTTAACATAAAATCAACTAAACTTGATAAGTAAATTTTTTCAAATTTGTATAATTAAACTTTTTTTATATTTTTTTCATAGTAATTCCATCTAATCTTATTCACAATCACCACCTCACACATAATACATTGACATAACATAATTTTATTATTATAGGATTAAGGCAACTATAATTCTGTGTTCCACTAATAATAACCAATATTGAAATTAACTCAATTAAACATAATAAATACAATTAATCAACAATGAAATTAAAGTGCTTAAAGTAAATAGTATAGGGATAGAAATTACAAATTTGGTTTTTAATGTGGTTCGGTAAGCCTACATCCACTCCTCAAGCACTAAAACAGTCTTAAGTATTGTATTCTTCATCAATCCAATCTAAAGATTATAATGTCTTTAATGAATCTTCATTAAGCCCCTTTTCACCACTCAAAGAAATACTCTCTTCAAGATTTTTTTATCTTAGTGATATACCTCACTAATGACCAAGAGTTTTTCACTTAAATTCTTAAGGGATTACAATTATTTGAAATGTAGCAACACTCTCTCAAAGTTAGACAATAAAATTAAAGCTTATATCTCTATAACTCACTCAATAACACTTAGAATGTATAGAGGTATTTAAGTGTATTGAATGTGAAAATTTATACTCTTGTGTAAGAATATAAAGGTTTTAATGCACAAATTTGAGTATGATTTAGGATTGATGATTTAAAGTTGTTTTTGCTCTTAAAATAGTTTGTGTATGATATATATTCAAATGTTGCTCTTAATTCTTCAATTAGATAAGCTATGTATATGTTTGTAGCAAAAATTAGTTGTTTTATAACCTTAATGAAATGGTCGACCGGTTCATATTAGTCAGGACAATCAACTGGCATGTTCCTATAGATTCCTAGGTGTTTATTCTTGATGAACAAACGGTCAACTAGTTCCACTTAAAACCCAGATACGATAATTTTAAACCTGGTGAATTTTGGATCGACTAAATGCATATCAGCCTTATAATGCATGCAACATGAAGTGTGTGAATTCATTTTAATTTGTGCTATCAAGTAAGATATAAAAATTTACATAATTAGCACTAAAATAAATCCTCAAGAACTAAGACTTCACTTTCTTTGTATCTTGAACTTATTTATTTCTTCATTTAATTATTCATGCTTCTTGATATTCTTCATATAAACATGCTTAAACTTAGTCTCAACTAGCCATATCATTAGTTCATTTTTATTTAATTGTTATCATCAAAATATATAAATATTAATATGAGACCCAAAGGTTAATAAATTTAACCAAACCATTAAGGTCACTTTCTAAATTTCTCAAAATTTACTAAACTAATATTTTGACCAATTGTTCACAACATTCATAATTTTATCATAATATCCACAATTTGTAATTCATACATCTTTCCTTTAATATCAAAACACTATTCATATAAAATTCTAATAATTTCATATACAATTATAATAGTTTTTCACTTCCATAATATAACAATCATGCTTACTTTTAAAATTTTCATAATTTTTAATTTCCATGCATTATACATTTAACCCATAATTCCACTTCAATCTAATACATACTTATATAATAGAACATGTAATCTACATAATCAATCATAAGTTCAATCCTAAACACAATCCTAAATAAACATGCAATATTATAAGATTCAAAACAATTTTCCATCTCCCATCAAGTTCTCCTCAAGATCATCCTATATGTGAGTAATTCCCCTTTTAATTTACTTTCAATTTGTCTATGTTTTCACTCTAGTTATTACCCATCTCATGCCACTATCATAAATTTAATACAAAACACTCAATTCCAAAACAAATTTCATAAAACCCGAATTAGATTATATTATAGACTGTATTTTTCATCTATATTTTAGGCTATAAACTTCTCAGAAGGTGAAATAGCTCATCTCATAGGCCTTCTACACTCAAGATCCTTACAGACTAACCCATCTCAATGGCTAGCTAAATTGGTTCTCAATCCAACTATCTTGTTCATAAACTCTTTGAACCTCATGTTCATCATCACCAATTATTGTTGTATGGCAAAATAAATTCATTTCGGATTATTCTTATTATTCGATGGTGATGATCCACATTTGGTTGACATTGTCAGGATCTAAAAATCATGTTAATATCAAGAAAATATATCCTCACACTCAATAGATGTCACTCCTCTTGTGATATATATATATATATATATATATATATATATATTTGGCTTTTAACTATAATAAGCTCATTTTTTTGCCTTTTACTACTCAATTTCAAAAACTTTAGTTCTTTAAGGAATTAATTCATAACAAATAAAAAAATTTAACTTAGCAGCGCAATCCAAAATAATATATAGACTTAAGAAGAAATAAAAAAAAAAATCAATACAAAACCTATGAATATGAAATTGCGAATAATAAAGTGAATTAATATGAAATATGAACGATACGAAGACACAAAAAAATTGGTGTGAATAAGAAAACTAATGAAATAAGACTCAAATAACCTAAACTAAGCAAATATAGTATTTTTAGACTAAATTTTGTGTAGTTAACTCGAAATCAACAACAAAAGAGTTTTTTTTGCACAAAGCTACTAATTATGAATTTGTTTTTTGTAATTCTTAGAAATAACCCATTAAAATATTTTTAAATAATCTCAAAATCAAGATTTGACACTAAGACATCCCAAGAATAAAGAATTCTCATATTTGAGTTGTTGAATCCAAGATTTGATGAAAAATCCAAATTTACAGCATATGCCTTACCTTTTCCCGTTATGCTATTTCTTTGACATTTCTTCTTTGTTTTTAATTATAGACAACCAGAGCATAAATAACCTTTCCTTCATAACTTTGCCACAACTAGGTTTTAGATGATGATAATAATGAAATAACACGAAAACTAAAAGATAAAGGGATATAACATGATTTTAGAGTCTTATTTTGATACCAACTTATGTGAACCCCGTGGTAATAAAGATTCAGAAATTTCATAGTCAAATCGACTCTTTCTAAGAAAGCAAAGTTTAAGCTTGTGAATAAGCTTGACACAATGATAACCTGTATTAAGGCACCAAGACTATAGAAATCAAACTCTCATCCAACAGCTATAAAGGAACACAAATGACAAGTGTAAAAGATACCATAAAGCTTGGTTAATTCTTTGATAAGCTATGGTAGTTCAATGAAAGAACAAAATTAAAAGAATCATTTCACAATCACACAATATATTATCCTGAAATCAAATTCTATAAAAAAAACCTAAATACAAGCTAAATAACTCTATTTATAATAGATAAAAAGTCTTAAACATTTCTAGAAAAATAATAAAAGGTTTCTAAATAAAATAGAAAAAAAATCATAAATCAACTAGGAAAATAAAACAATTCTTGTATATTAGATTCCGGACCATATTGCAAGGTTTTTTTTTAATATTTGATAGCTATAAAATTTTAATCATGTATAAAACATGACCTCTAAATTTTTTTGATAAAATCTTAACCTGATTCAATGGTTGGATATAAAACTATGCTTGTTAGTGTAAAAATACGTATTAGAAAAAATAAGTTCAAAAACCATATCTAGGTAAGGGTTTGCCCTTATCTCTTCAGTTTTCAAGTTATTGTTGTAAATGATAAAATTTGAGTTGTCTTATACAAGGTTATGATATTAAATAAATTTCAAATGATATTGATTATTCATGGTGGGAAAATGATATCGAAAATTATATAATAATAAGTTATGCCTTCATGGGAAATTGATATCGTATAAAAATATACCTTCGAGGGCAGAAAAAACGGTATGAAAAGGAATACATCATTGTGGTGGGGAGGCAAATAGAAATTTTATTCTGGTCAAATCCAGGGAAGGGATTTGAGATATGAAAAACGGTATGAATCGTTCGAACAAATATGTGAGGAAACTTGATTTATGCAAGGGACGAATACGAGTCATCGGCAAACCAAAATAAGCACAAACTTTGACAACAAATGAAGCCTGGTCTAAAATGTAAGATTGAATTCAATAAATAAATGAAGGGACACGGTTAAATACTAAAGAATAATTAAGAAAAAAACATGATTAGAAGAAGTTAATAAATTGAACTGAAGAAATACAAATAATCTTGAATTTCTTTGATCACATTAACATAACTAGACAATTCTTTGATCACACTAACTGGAGCAATGAAATAGCCGCCTCCCTCTTCTTTTAATCTCTTTAATTTGCAGTTTGCTGCGCGCTCGTTTTCTTGTTAATGCGTCTGCTTCAAATGGTCATGGTCGTTGACGAGCAAAACCTGGCTGAATGATATAATTGACGATGTGTGGTCCAAACATGAACACAAACCAGAAACATGGATATGCAAGCTGCATCAGTTATAGGAAAAAACTCATATCCATAAAAGACACATCTAGACGATATTTGGACCACCCTTGTTTCTAGGTGAACACTATATATTAGAATGTTTTGCAAGAATCCTTTGAGCCTATGACATGAACTGAAAGAGAGATTATAAGGTCATGATACCTGAAGAAGCATGGATGGAGCTGCAGCAGTGTTATCAGCAATGACATGACTTCTAGTTTTTCTTCCATTTAGTGTAGCAACTGATGGACTGTTAGCTGTTGTTATGTCCCAAAAGCTTCTTTTCTTTGCTGTTGGAATTGGGGACTTGAACCGGTGGCTTGGACTCTTCAATTCACCATTGTTTTTTTCCTTTGGCCGCAAACTAGCTCTTGTCACTACCCTCTTTGCTCCTTGCATTGTTCCTCCAGCTGATGGCTTCTCACTCTTTCGGGAAAGCTCATGTATACGATCATCCTTCTCCTTTAGCTGTGTAGCATGATCTTTCTTTAATTTCTCAATTTCTGCCTCTAATGACTTGACAGTCTGCCGATGCTCTCTGACTGCTTCCTCTGCGCCCCTTTTTCTTGATTCTGGTGTGAAACAGTTCCCACCTAAGAAAGAGGGTCTAGCTTTCCTTTTTTCAATTGGTCTGGCAGTAGATGGAGGAGTCTGAGTAAAGGTAATTGAAGGAGGAGTTGGAGAGGTATTTGCAGCCAACAATTGTGCCTGGAGTGAAAGTAGCTTTTGTTGTTGGTGTACCAATTGCACTCGCAATTCGCGATTTTCTTTTTGCACTTCAAGCAACAGCTTGGCCTGGTCAGTTTCACATTCTGGTAACTGTATTTCTTCTAGGGTCTCGCATGCCTGCAATTAAAATGAGAGGTAAGAAAGCTTTTTTCCCCCATATTATAGTTTTATTATAGCAGAATCTCTAGGCCGTAAACTTCATCGCGGATGGTGCAGAAAAACCATTATGAATCCTCATTAGGAAAACAGATATGAGCTCTTCCTAATGGAATAATAGTCAAAATTGCAATGAGTAGTACAGAATATAATGAACATGAACAGATGATCAGCTAAAAGGATGACCTTGGTTCGGATCTCCTTAGCTCGATCAGCCCAATGCAAGGTGTTTTGAGTTTCCCCAAACGAGAGATTACTTGGACTTATATTTGCAATCATTGCAGTGTTACAAGCTCCTCCTAACGAATCCTTGAGAAGTTGAGTGAGCTTTGAATTTCGGTATGGGATATGTTTCTTACCCTCTACAAGGGCATTGATGCAGCTGCTTAGTGCAAGAAGTGACCTATTTATATTGGCACCCTCAAGTGATCTAAGTGTTCTCTGATCAGTTGCAAGGGCCCTCTCTGAGCCAGCAAGGTCAATGAGTGACAGCTTTCCCACTCTTTGGACAACATTCATGGAAGCATCTCTAACTCGGTATTCAACAACCACCTGAAAAGAGCACAGCCAAACTTTAAAACAGCAAAAATACAAGTAAAAAAGGACCATGTGCGTGTTTGTGCATGCTAGAGCAATATATACGTACGTAAAGAAACAGATATTACCTGCAGTATAGCATGTGATCGTGAAGAGGTTTCGTTGGCACGAGTTGGTTCAGTGGTTCGGTTTTGGTTTCCTTGCTGAAGCAATGCCATCACCTGCCACAATACAGGGCAAAAATAGTAAGACGTTCCAATATACTCGCTTATGAAGAGTTCGAACTTTATCATATCTTAAATGTTCAAATTTATGGAAGTCGGAAATTACTTCATCAGTGGAATAAGCTCTGTACTGAGTGAGACCTGCTGCTACTATTCCCTGTTACATTGAAACGAATATCGTCAACAGCATATCAAATCTAAAATGACTAATGTAAGTTGAATAATTATCATGTTTCATTGCTGAGATCCAATCCTGATAAGCTGGACCAGAGGAAAATCATGATATAATCTCCTTTAACATTTACTTGCATCAAAATTATGTTATGCCTATACCACAAGATTAAACATAGTGAATATGTGAATTCTTCCTGGAAAAGAATGAAAAAAGAGGGAGCGTTTATGTTATGGCCTACGCTAGGGGAATATAACAGGGAAAAAAAACCAACCAGGTCTTGCAAGGAAAAGAGGAACTTTCTCTATAAAACATCCTAAGTGGCACAGGGTCATTCCAACTAGAGTACCAGAAAATTTAGTTGTTTTCTACTAAGAAAAATAGAGGGAAGACCTGTTTATCTTCTCGGAGCACCAGAGGCCTTCCTGGAGAGAGCAAATCTCTGACAGTTTCATTATAAACTTCAAGATATGAGAGGTGAACCACATGGTTTCCATCACAGCTCCTTTGCCTAATTTTGGTAAAAAGATCCTTAATTGCCAAAACCATCACTCCTGGATTCTCTACTGTCCCCAGCATTGTATATGTTTTACCAGCTCCTGTGGCACCATAGCAGAACACTGATCCATTCCTTCCCTGCAATACTTGTTCTACAAGATCTGCAGTCCTGAAAATGCAATTCAAATGAATACCCATCTTGTCGGTTAAGCAATCTATCACATACAAACATACGGTCCCCTGACGTTTCATATTGTGAAAATGAAACGCTGGGACAAAAAATTGAGCTGCAGTTTCTCCGACAGGAAAACCTTATATTCTGTTTGGTTGCTCAGAAAATTCGAGGTAGGAAACTAACAACAACACTAAGTTGTTCATAATGTGATTCGCTAAACAGCGACTCCATTGAATCATTAGACTCATTAACTTTATCACTCTTCAAATATTTAGCAGAGATTTGGTAAGTGATCCCATATCCGAGTACAAAGACCATGACATGTCTTAGACAACATTAACAGAGAGATTGCAGCGAGAACCATAAAATTCAGCTCTCAAAATTGTGTTTCTAGTATCCGAAACTTATTTCAAAAAATGGGCTAACTACCAAATTACCAAATCAAACATTATAATTATGGAGAATTCAAAATGTGCACGAGAACCATAAAATTCAGAACTCAATTTTTGTCTCTAGCAACCAAAAAACTAGTGCCGGAAATGAGCCAACTCTACTAATCACCAAAACAAACACCAATATAATGAATAATTCAAAAGCACAATACCAAAGAAGCATTAAAATGTTGCAGAACCAAAAGGAAACAAATCCATGTAAAACTAATTAAAGCTGTTTTTTTTTTAGACACTCACGTGGTGGAATAAACTTCCTTTTGAGATGTTGAATCTGGAAATGCAGCGTCAAATGCAAAATGCCGTCCACGGAGCCTCTTTAGCCTAAGATAATCATTCTCGTTAGCAAACTCAGTCAGATAAACATCTCTCCTATTCACAATCCTCACACAACACCTCAAACCAGCCTCTCTCTCCTTCTTGGCCATTGGCCTAAGCCTCACAAACACCAAAATCCGGCTTCCACTTGCATCATTTTTACAGGAAACAGTCTCCAATCTTTCATTTTCTTGCACTTTCTTAGGCCCAATAAACCCTCTCGGCTCTGTCTGTGACACTGAGCTCTCCATTGAAAGCTTCCTCGCCACCGTACTTGAGTCTTTAGTCTTTCTTGGACATGTTAGAAACCTGATAACCCGATCCGGACCCATCACAAGATTCTCCTTGGCATCATCAACAGGCGGTTCTGGTAACACAAAGGTTCTTGTCACTGTAGAACTAGGCTTTCCACTGGGCAATGTAGGCAATGCATTGTCTCTCATTATATTGTTTTGTTTTGGATCTTTTGTTTCTTTTGAATCTTTCTCTTCTCTCTTGCAACCATTCAGAAGATCCACACTCGAATGTGTTGAGAATCGCTTCTCTTCAGGTTTCGGAGACGGGTTCCTTAAAGTTAAAGAAGATTTCTTCTGCTGCTCATACAAGAGAGTTAAGGCTTTCATCTTTTCTTTCAAGCCATGATGTGGATTTCTCAACAGAACATCCATGTTACTGTCTTCTTGATTTGAGTAGCTGGGTGGTCTTGTTTTTAGATTTGGGTTTGGGCCATTTTGTTCTTGGCTGATGGCTTTAGACCTTGTTGACACTGGCATTGTAAATTCTCTCTCTATCCAAACATGCCCTGATGGTTTTTTCAGTGACCCAGTTGGTGAAACTTATCAAAATGCAAGAAAGTTTGGATCTTGATGAAAAATGGTTTGGACAGGTGAATGGAAGCTAAAGAAAAGAAAAGGGAAGAGAGGGAAGATCAATATCACAAGTTTGACTGATTTGGTGGAAAATACGAGCCATTGATTTGGATTTAGATCGGACGGTTTGTAGTAAAGCGGGGAAGATGACTTTCAAAGTTTAGTGCCAGTGTCAGCCCTCTTTTTGCTTCTTGCACTCCGCTGGAATCCAAAGTAGTGCCCTACATAGGAGCAGGAAGTGGAGTGGAAAGAGTTATAATTGGGGGAGTGTTAGGGTTAAATTTTTGAAATGAAGATTTAAAAAACGATTGATTGTAACGGTCAAAATATTGTCAGGCCAAACGGTTAGCTATTCGACGATGTGGGGTCCATCTGGGAATATTAAAAGCAAAATCTTTTTCAAAATCTTTTTTATTCTCAGTTAAACATAAGAAACGATAGCTATTTTTATTTTTATTTTATAATCAAGTTAAGCTGAAAAAAACCCAAAAACTTTTAAAAATGAAAAAAATTGAAAAACACATGAAAGTTAAATCGTTGGAACATTTCAAAAAAAAAAAAAACAATTTCGAACTAACCCATTGAATATATAAAAACGTTGGTAATTAATGAAAATCTTGAGAATCCCATATCCTATGAATATTATTTTATTGCTAAGATATATTTTTATTTATAATGCTTCGTGGACATGGTTTTTATTTTTATTCTAGGCTTTTCATTTTTTTTTATTTTTATGTTATTTGGCTTCTCAGGTTTTGTTTAAATTAACTTTTCATTCTTTTATTTTTTTTATTTTGAAAATTGATTTTTCTTTTGATGGTTGTAATGTATATTCATCTAAAATAGTGATAAAAGTACATATGAAATATATATATATATATATATATATATAAGAAAACTATTAAAATTATATTTGAATTACTTTTTACTTGATGGACATGGGTTTTTCATTTTTTGAATTCACCAAAGTTATTTTTTTAGATTTTTTAATTTTTATGTTTTTCAATTTTTATGTTTTTGAGGTTTTTTTAAGATCTATATACTCGATAGAATAAAAGTATAAAGTCAATGTACTCATGGTGTTATTTTTCTTTAATGTATTTGAATTATTGTTTTTTTTTAATGATGTGAGACATTTCATTAAAATAAGTGATAAAAAATTATGAAAGAAAATATGTATATATATGAGATATATGAGAACAAAAAATTCTAAAATTTTTAATTTTAGACGTGAGCAGCTGTTATAGAATGTATATTCAAATCTAGGGAGAATGCATATAAGATAGGGTAGCAATCACTATAATAATGTAACTAAAAAATCATTGAATTTTTATGAGGAATTAAAAAAGATATTCAATCTATAAAAAAAATCCGAAACACAATTCTATGAATTAGATACATATAAATAATAACAAAATCATTTGTAATTTTGTAGCACTATAAAATAAATCTTTTTCTATGATGTGAGAATAATACTAGTCTACAATTAAAAAAATGATGAATTATAAAGATTTTAATGAGTTCTATATTCCTTATAGATAGTATTCAGCTTGTAGTTCTTATATATATATATATATATATATATATATTAGAACTTCTCATTCTCTCTCTTTTTCATTCCTTCTTCTTTCTCACTAAAACCTAGCTAACAAAGAGGAATCTAAAATCTTACTTTAATTATTTGAAGAGGGATCCTCACAAGAATAAAGTAAAGTTAGATTTTATCAAGGATCTCCAAAAAAATAAAGTGTAAGTATGATAAGTTCAAGTTTCATATAAATACCTTGCCTGAATTTACTCGCTATTAATCTAATGTCTATCATGCTTAAAGGCCTAAATTATACATTAGGTGGGAATGAATTGTCATACCTAAATTTGAGATAGCTAAACAATAAACATTTGGCCATGCAATGTCATAATGGTTTCAATTATGGAATGAAATGAAAAATATCATAATTGTTATGGCCATTTCTTGATTTCCTCAGTTTTTTTAATATATGCTAACACTTTTTATTTGTTAACAACTTCAGATAAAAGTTCTCAATGACAAGGAACCTTCCAAAAACATATGTATAATGTCTTTTATCCCTTTACATGCTATTTTATCTTATATTTACAGTATCATATTGAATCAACTTACAATTTATGGGTCTCATTTTCTCATTATATAAAGTTTGAATTAATAACTTCTTATAAATTGAGTACTAATATTTTTCTCAAGAAGAAATTTTTTTTACTTACTGCTTTGAATGGCCATATGATGTTTGATAAAATGCTAATGTAAACTAGTTGGGATAGGCCACATGAATTTACTTTCTTTATCTCTTCTCATTTGTGCTAAAGTTTAAAAACTTATTGTGACATTCAACCTTCCAATTTGTAACTTTGGCTCTTTAAGAGATTATTTAGGAATTTAAGGTTAGGATTAGGGTTTAAAAAATGAAGAAAATGTTAGACATATAAAGTTAATGGATAAAAATTCATCATTTATAAGGAGATATAAATCTGAATACGATGCTAAAAGGCTAAGTCAAAGACTTTTCATTTAAATTTTCATAAAAAATTCTAATACATGGTTTGAATGATCATTATATACTTTGAACAACCCTTTTAGTCTAGGGAAAACCATAATAATAGAATTGAGACGAAAATAAATGAATTTGATATAAAAAAAAACCTAGACAAATAATAATGAACATATATTTTTTTACGCATTAGAAACACAAACAAATGCAAAAGAAGCTTGAAAACTAAAATAATCATAACTTCTTGTACATAACTTTAATACAGGCATGGTTGGATAATAAAAAAAAAATCATGTTTTGAACTTAAAAAACACACAAGATTAACTTATTTTTTCATGCAAATTTAGGCTCAAAGTTGGCCCATGAGTTGATAGTAAACAACATCAAGAATTTTATTTGCATTGCCAACCCAAACTCAAGTTGTTCAACATCAATAGAACCATTAAAGAACACTCACATGTCAAGTTTGGTCATTTTATTTATTTATTTATTGTAAATTTGATCCTCTTTTTCTTAAAAAAAATTATGTTTAGTCTTAAACTTGATTTTGTTTACACTTCAATCCTTAACCATTATTGAAGAAGGGAGAAAGTCATTAAAAAAAAAAAAAGAGGAGAGAAATGGTTTGTTCAACCATATTCCAACCATTAAAAAAAATCAATCTTGTCAATAAATTCTACTTAAAGAGTAGAGTTTAGTTGAGGTTGTGTTGCTCTTTAAACATGTTAGAAAAAGTAGGTCGGAGCCCCTATAATTATTTTTTATTTGGTTGGATTTTTTTTAGAGTGATTAGATGGTGTTTTGAGGTTGGATATAAGTTTATTGAGATTCTTAGATTGTTTTTGGGATTTTTCCACATAAAAAATAGGATGAGAGTTAGGTTTTTGAGGTTTGAAGATTTGAATTCAATTTTTCTAATCATTAAAGGTGCCTAGAAAACATGATAGTTAATGACACATCATCTGCCTAAAAGGATAACGAGTCATCTGATCAAATTTTTTTAGAAAGAATAGATTGATAACGTGTGATCCACACATTTCTTTTGAAAAAACAAAAGAGATTTATAAGCATTTAGACTTTTTTTTCTTTTTAACTAGGCTTGTGGGCTTGATCTTCTAGGACTAGCAACTCTTGACCTTTTTTTTTTAATT
The DNA here is from genome assembly GCF_951802175.1 of Populus nigra. Taxonomy (NCBI): domain Eukaryota; kingdom Viridiplantae; phylum Streptophyta; class Magnoliopsida; order Malpighiales; family Salicaceae; genus Populus; species Populus nigra. The sequence goes on from NC_084869.1 coordinate 5,014,282, forward strand.
TTTCATTAGTTTTATTTTTTTATTTGATTTTTAATTAATATCTTGTCTTTTATTTATTTTAGCTTGTTTAGTTTAACTATTTTTTAACTTGTCCATATCATTACTTTATAATTTTTTTTATATATAGTTTCATAATAGCTCAAAAAAATTATTTTAATTAATCTTTACTTCTTTTTTTCTTGTTAAATTTAAGATATAAGAATTTTATTTGCATTATATATTTATAAGAATAAAAATCATATGTACTTGACAACCATAGTAAATCTCCAAGATAAATAAAAGAAAATGAGCAAAATAAAAAGGAAAGTCAAGGTAAAATATTTACATTTGTATCTATCTTTTACTTCTTGTTGAAAAAATTATCTTCTCACTTTAGTATTTAATTAACTTTCATTTTTTTTTAATTTATGATATTAAGTATGAATATTATTTTTACATTTCTAAGCTAACAAATTTCATGATATCAAAAAACAAATTCATATTATCAGTGCTTTTTTTTATGTTTGAAATTAACTTGAAATTCTACTCATATCATAGTGTCTATAATAGCTAGTTTAAAATATAAAAAACTTATATAATACATTCAGTCATATCATGTAGTAGAAACAATTAATAAAGTAATGATATGGACCAAACCTTCCACAAACAAAGTAAATCAAATCCAATTAAACATTTAAATCAAATATGCATAATTATTATTTGTCAACATCAAGATAAAAGCTCTATCAACCATGTTAGAGAATTCAATATATAATGTAGTAGTAATACTTTATGTATAATAAATTATCTTATTTAACACACTTGAAAAGTAACAATTGCTATAATAGTTACTTAGAGAGAAAAAAAGAAAATTACCTTTGACTATAATATATAAATAAGATAGATTTAACAGAAATAAAAAGTTTCATATTATTTTTTTCCTTATAAAACAAAACCACAAATTGAATTTCATTAAAATTGATATATTATATATTTTAATTATGCATTATCCTTTGAACATCTATTTGAAAAATAAAATAAGATAAAATCCAAATAACTTTAACCAAGAAACCAAAATAGGATAGCAAATTAGATATGTTCTATGAAATAATATATGATTAATTTTTTTTTAATGATCTTTAAAGAGGAATATGAATGTGTATTATAGATCTCAAATTATGGAGGTCGGGAGATCTAATTTGGTTTTTATCTACAGGATTGTAGAAGGCTTGTGACGACAACAACACGATCAAACCAATAGGCATTTCATCTTTTAATTTTATTGATTTTTTCTGTACTTTTTTAAAATTGATGTATTTCAATAACATGTTTAGAAATATGATTGTGATTATTTTTTAAAATATATTTTAATTAGAAATATATTAAAATAATTTTTAAATTTTTTTTAATATCGATATATCAAAATGATATAAAAATACTAAAAATATATTAATTTAAAGAAAAAATATTTAAAAATTTAAATTTTTTCAAAAATATTTTTAAAATACAAAAACAAACAAGTTTTTATTTCACAACTCTCAAATAAATTACATATAATAGTTCAAAATGAATAAATTAATAAAGAGAAAACAGCTTGCTTTTTTCCTTTGCACCAAGTTTTCAAGAGTGTTTTTTTTTAAATGTTTTGTGGGTTTTTATTGATGGATTGATTTGATTGTGAAATGTGTGTTTGGGAGTGTGGTTGTGATTGTAATTGTTATTATTTTTTAAAGTGTTTTTTACTCGGAAAAATATCAAAAAATTATTTTTTATTTTTCAAAAATTATTTTTGATATTAGTTTATTAAAATTAAAAAATATTAATTTAAAAAAAAATTAAAAAAATAATATTTTTTTTTAAAAACGTAAAAACAAACCTATTGTAGACAAATATCCAGAGGAAAAAAACGAAGCCATCCTCCCGAGTCTGCTTTATCAGTAGTGGAACCAACTGGTAAAACAAGAGTGAGTGTTGGGCATGTTTCTTCACCTGAACCTCCTCTGTGTAGGCCCTGGGACAGAGGAGATCTTGTGAGGAGGCTTGCCACTTTTAAGTCAATGACCTGGTTCGCTAAGCCCAAGGTTCGTTTACTTTCAATTTCTCTTCTTGTGGCTGACTTTGTGCATATGTATGGATGGGTTTTTTTGAGGAATGTCGTCTCCAGATGATTTAACCATTTCAATATGCGGAATCCAATCTCCAAAGCAACTTTTTGTTGAACGATGGGGCTTCCTCTTCGGTGTGTTTTATATTCCTCCCTCCCTCAGTTCTGTAAGTGGTACATTCGTTAACGTTAGGCCAAGTAAAATCAAGCCTGTTATACCATCCTAAAACATAATGAGAGCTAGCTCTGATAGTAGAAGCCCTTAACATCATCCTGAACCAGGAAACCTTATGCTTCTGATTTACTGTGAGGGACTTTTTTCTTCTTCTTATATATTACTGAATTTGTATGTACCTCTTTTGCTGTGCACTGCTTTCGCTTGTTTTTATAAATTTATGGCACTGCCTCTGCGCTTACATTAATATAGTATTCCTGCATCTCTCTCTCTCTCTCTCTCTCTCTCTATATATATATATATATATATATATATATATATATGTACTGTGTGTGTGGGTGTGGTTTTCATATTTGCATAATCTTTTTTTCATATATGCTTAAAGCTAAACAATGATTAGATGCATGAAATAGTTGCTATACATTCACACAATATGTCAATGGCTGTTTTCCTTGTGCTAGATTTGCTGGTGAAGTGTAAGAATAATTTTAGCTTTAAGCATATGCAGGGCCATAAGCCTTTTTGTTAATATTATCTTTTCTTTTCAGTATATTAATTGCACCGTGTTTGTAGGTTCTATGCTCACAAGAATATTAAATGTGTGCGAAACAATGACCAGTACAAGAGATAATTTTCTTTGCCATGTGTTCATGATCAATATGTTGATGGTAGTTTTCCTTGTTCTGGAATTTTGATAAGAGTAATGACAATCTCAAGCATTTGCAGGCACAAAAACTCGTCAGTTTATGTGGCTGGGAACCACGTGCACTGCCTTACGTTGTTGACTGCAAGGACAGATCTACACAGCTTGTTAAGGATTCGGATGTCAGGGATTCATACCATATGGTCATTAATGGGCAGAATCCAAGTATCCGATTCCATTATGTTGCTTCTGAGCAAAGTGTGGAGGCAAATGAACAATCTGGCTCTTGTAGTGGGCGACATGCTGATCCTAATGCTGTTGTTTTAGATTGCAAGCTCTGTGGGGCAAGTGTGGGATTACGGAATTTTTCTATGGTTCCACAGCCATTAGAGTTGTTTAGATTGGTCGGATATACTGAAGTCATAGTGACAGTAATTCAGGACAAGTTTCAGCTAACGAAAATCATGCGGGCAGCAGGGGAGTCATTGGAGACTCTGCCTCAAATGGTGCTTTGTCTTCCATGCATAGACCATCAGATTTAAGTGTGACGATTGTTGGGGGTCCACTCCCCACAAAACAGAACTTCAAAGCAACAATCTCATTGCCTGTTATTGGCCCGAATTTAAGGGCCAGGCTTTCTTATGATTCTGATTTTAGGGATCGTATATGTGATAACCAAGAAATTACTCGATCTGAATCTGAAAACAATAATCTAACTTCAGAAGAAAGGGAATCTGCAGAACAGAATTTTGGTGAAGTCAGCATGAAGCTGTGGGTCTGTTGAAGAGCAATAATCATGATCAGGGCAGGGGCAGTGTAGTTATGCAAGAGGCAACCAATCTTCTTGTTTGAACTTTGAAAGTAGTGAAGGTGTTGCATTTATAAAAGAGAGTAACTCCCAGATTTCTTCAGAAAGGACAGATATCACTAGAGAACCAACTTTTCCTGAAACTGCTGGGCATGATTCTGCGTGCAATGTTCGACACAGAGTCCAAGAAACACAGTGCATGGTTAAGATACTATTGAAAATAATATTGAATTGCTTGGTTCGGTTGTGGGGGCTTTACGAGGTAATCAAGTTAGCACATCTCAAGTTTCTTGGTCATATGCTATTGTCCCTGTTGGAAATGGAAAGAGAAGTGAAAGCAACTCCTCAGAGATGATTATTTCATCTATCAATCATGATGGACAACAAATTCCAGGAGCAGATATCTCAGGCAGTAAAAATGTTGCCTGTCAGATAGATATGAGGAAAAGTCAAACTTGTTCTGATATCCAAAACACTATAGGTGCTCAAGAAAAAGGCCACGGCACCACAGGTGGAGTGCAGGTTCCAGTGAACAGTGAAGTTGTGGCCTACAGTACAGGTAGCCTTCTTGTCCTTTGACTCTAATATTGAAGTTGATTGAACATTCATCACACCTTGGATCGATAGAAGCATTTTCCAAATGAATGGAACATTGGCATATAAAATTCTGTCTAGATCTTTTATTGAAGTTTTTGATATGTAGCTTGTCATTTGAAGAATACGTTTTCCTACCACGCATCTGCAGAGGTTGCAGTCAACATTCAAGTGCTTTTCTTTACTAATTTTCATTTAATCATGAAAGATGTTTATTAACCAAGATGCCTTCATGTTCCAGGAAAGGATCCTAAGCAACTGGCATTAGACAAAACATTGGGATTTAATCCAAACAGGCAGCGTAGACATTTTTGCACCTGGATTGTATCAACAAGCAGCGGGCCACCTGGTTGGCAACAAACACTATCTGCTTTAGAGCGTCAGAAAGAGTTCTCTCTTCCTTCTACAAATTCTCCTCCATCTTCCTCCCTGATCAAGGTAATGAGAGACCTTACATCCCTTTTGGTGACGCACTATGGTGCTAACTATGTTTAATGACCTCTCAGAGTCTTTTTCAAACTTTTGTGCCATCCACCAAATCAGTGATATCTTTTTTAATTAAAATTAACATCATCATAAAGGCAATGTCAGGTTTTAGACAATTGAAATCAACTAGAGTGGTGTGTGAGATACTGGTAAATACTTGAGGAATATTGATGTTTGTAATGAAGACTACATATGGAGGGAAGTGATGATTCTGTCTCGGTCCCTCCATCTTGTAGATGTTGCCAGAATCAATGACACTAATATCTGGGGTTTGTTTTGGTTGAACAGCCTTGTTCTGTAATTTTTATCTTTGATGGATGATTGCTCAAAATTTGTTATTTAAAAGGTGGATGATCCCATTGCTTCAGTTAGAAAGCTTTTCATGCCTACTAGTGGATCAAGCTGAAGCAGCTGGTTCAGCTGATTAGTTTTGCAGGGTGTGGAAGTGCTTTCAGAGATATTATGAGATTGTAGTGAGGAATAGCAATAGAATTTTTTTCTCACAAAATTTGTGATCCCGTCATTTAAAAATAAATCAACAGAAAAAGGGATGCAACTAACATTTGGTGTTACTCCATGCCGCAATTAGTGACCACCACTTTAGAATACGGTCGGTTAAAGCCTCTTTCTGCAACCACAGCTCTCTTGTCCCCTATCAGCTTTGCAACTCTGCTCACCAAACAAAATAAATATTACTGTCAATGATTGATGCAATGCTACGTTATTATCAGCTTAGATTGAGGTACATAATCATTGCTTTCTCCAGCAGATTCGTCAACTGACCTGAAATAAGGAGATCTGGTATTCTCCTGCACGGTCTTCACTTGTCCAATCTTCTCTACAACCTCCATCCCTTCCAATACTCTTCCAACTACCAGAGACGAGGCATCCAGCTCTGGTGAGTCCTTAGTGGCTATCACAAACTCGGTACCGTTGGGGTCAGTCCCAACTTCCTCTTGATCGATCTCAAGCTTTCCTTTCCTTGCGACCAACTTCAACTTCGGAGGCGGTTTAGAAGGATCCCTTACAATAATGCTTACAGTTCCAGCCAGATTCTTGATACCTGGACAGGTTTCATACTCCCTCTCCCATTCATCTACTAGACTTTCCGCTGCCAAGTTGCTTCCCGTTCTCTGCGCAAGCTCAGCATCCACACCATATGACCTTACCCCACCATGCTGCACATAGTTGGGCGTGATTTTGATGAATTCTTTTCTTCTGTAACTAACACCAGCAGCTCCTCTTACAAGATCGCTAAACCTAGCAGCTCCAGCTGGGACATCCTCTCCATATAGTCCAACAACAATGCGGCCAACAGGTTCTCCATCAATTGATATATCAAGAAATGCTCGCGCTGTAGTTTTATTGCTGCACTCTGGTCTAGTGCTTGTATTATTTTCTTCTTGTGGACCATTTTCATTGGCATCTGGCAAAGCTTCTTCGGCTTTTGCTTTGGACGTATTGAATGGCTCTAGGGTTTGAGAGCTTAGAAGAAGAAGCAATGAAGAGTTGCCAAAAATGGCAAGCTTTCGTCGCGATAGTTTGCAGCATTGCTTGATTACGGTAGATGATGGAGAACTGGGTATGTTTTGGATCTGTGAAGGGTGTGTTGGTGGTACTGGAACAAGGAGTTTAATGGAGGACTGAAATACTTCTGGGTTCCGCAACATTTCCCTTTGAAGAGGTTTTGGTGGATTTGTTTTCTTCACTGCTTCTCCTGGGTTTGTTTCTTGAACTTGTTCAAGATTGTTTTCTGGTGTCAAGGAAGTCTCTGTTTCTTCTACTGTTTTTTTGGTTTTTGTTTTAGGATAAGGAAGATGGAAGCACAATCCATCCACAGGATTACAGGAATAAAAATTGATGGTTTTCATGGCATGTAACGCACCCGATTTATCTGAAACAAGACTCTTCTGTGGGACATCCTCCAGTTGTACAAAAGAGTAGAGAGCAAAATTCAATTCAAAAAGAAAGGAAAAAGGAAATCCTGTCATTTCTGCGGGGTGTCCATATTTCGAGTCCCATTCATGATTATTAAACCTCACCGAGGACAAGGCATGGACCCTATTTTGGGTAGATTAATTTTACTTTTCTTAAAAAAATTACATTAATTTTATTTTGAATTTTTTATATAAAAATAACAATTAATAAGTTTTGATTAGGTGAATTGAATTGTGGATTAACCATAGTTTTTTTTTTTTTATCGTTGTCATATCAGATTATTTTTTTATTTTTTATTAAACTTAAAACTCGTTTGGTATTGTAGTGATAATTGCTTTTCAAAATATTTTTTATTTAAAAATATATCAAAATATTTTTTTATTTTTAAAATTTATTTTTAATATTAATATATTAAAATGATTTAAAAACACTAAAAAAATTAATTTAAAATTTTATGGTAAATCAATTTAGCCTTATTTTTGTGTATAAATAAATTTAGCCCGGATATTTTGAGAAATCTTAGTAAAAGTAATTGTATTCCAAAATGGTTTAATTTAAAGAATTATATATATATATATATATGGGGTCCTAAAAACATTATTCTTCTCTTGTCTCTCTTTAACCTCGCTCTTCCCTTTTATAACCCCGACCATTATAAACAAGCTAGCTATCCAGTCACCATAAAACATAGCCAGCTCCATCAAAATCCAATATAAATATTTTTTTATACCAAATCATAAAAAAAATCCCCAAATATATAAACAAAAAATTCTTAAAATCTTAGATCTAAAAACCAGAAACCATAAGTCACCAACGCTACTATCTTCAACAAAACATAATATAAATTATTTTGTTTACCAAATAGAAATTCATAAACCAAAAATCATAAATCAAAATTGAATAGAAAGGAAAGGAACATTTAATTGATTTTTAGGGCATTTACACAATAAATAAACATCCATATGCCGATTAAGTGAGAATAGTAGTTATTCACTATTGAACATTAAAAGAAAGGTTAAACATAATCATCAACAATAAATCAACTAGGTTTAAAAAGAATTCAAATGAACCAGGGAAGTTAGAAGGTGGTAAAATTAGAAATCATAATTGTTTATGAGAGCTAATATATGATCGGCCGGGAAAAAGCAATCAACAACAGAGATAAAGGTTCACATGATTAATCAGAAGACAAAGTCTTATTTTAAATAAGAGTCTGTAGTAAATTATATTGGCATAAGTTACAAGTTAGTTAAGAGTCATACAACTATCAAGAAAAAAACGTGTAAATAAGGATATGAATTGTATTAGAATTCATGTTATGAGCTCTTGATATGTTATGAGTAGTTTGTATAGAGTTAGAAATTGTAGTTCTCATAAAATTCTATTTTTATAAATATAAAATGGTTATCTAGTTAGTGTAACAATGGCCAAACCCATATACATAATTTCTTATATACAATTTAGCTTATATCTGCAATGTATCTTTTGTAAGTTACTTTTTATTTATATAATTTTTTTCTTTACAATCTTTACAACTTTATTTTGTTTTTATTACTTTTTTATATTTTTCTAGTTTAGTTAATATTCTTTCTTTCAGATTTATTAAAATGAAGTAGAGCTCCTTATATTCCATTTGATTTGTGAGGAAGCTATTTGTCTCCTCTTAGGATTAATTTGCTAATTTTATTTTTTCATTATTGAAAAAAAAAATATAGCATAATTGATCCAAAAACTATTTAACTGATTAATATATTGGCGTGCCTAGCGCGACTTACTTATTTTAACAAATTACACTATTAAAGGCTAACATATTGGTACTACCTATTTGTTAATATAACAATAAATGCGTCATTATACCACATAAAAAATAAATTGGTAAAAAATCATAATAATGATTTATGAACAATCAATACAAGTAATTGACAAAGGTCAATTACATGGCCATGAAGAATTTGATAATCAATCACCAACTCAGTAGCCTTAATTAGATGTATCAAGTGATTGTCTTTTATCATCTAACTCTTTTGATCAATAAAGGGTTGTATATGGATAGAGTCCTGCTTCTATACAATCTATACCTTTGCTACATTTCTTAACGTCATCATTTCCACCAACCTCTAAAGGACACGATTGTATTTCTACATCCTTAACACATATCTATTTTTAAGAATGGATGGTTTTGTCATGTGTTTATAACCATTGTGTCAAATTCTAATTAGCCATTAATGGCTCTTCCTAGAGGATCATTGTTTTATCAACAAATGAATCTATCTAATACTAATTTAAGAGTCATCTAGTTGGAGATGAAAAACACAAAAAACATAATTTATTATAATAATATTATGATAGTCAATAAAACAATATGAGTCATGATCGATCCACTCATTCAGATTCAGAGTTAGTAGAGATAAAATCGATCTTTTTTGCACATTAAAAAGGCAAGTGTCAAGGCATCTTCCAATAATGAACACTTTAAAATGGATATTGTATATGAGTTTCCAACCACATTCTAGATATTATATGTCTATGTAGCAAGCACAATCATAAACCTAATAATAATATAGCATGATCACACACAAAGTACCACCCCCTCCATATGTATATAGGTACCCTCAAACTAATTACATGGCTTAACAACCTCACTTACAGATAACTCAACATGTGCTTTGGCAATATCAAGTTGTCTTCTAACAAGGTAATGTAAATAATCTTTCCTCAAGGACTACTATTGACCAACAACCAAGAATAAATGCAAACCCTTGGATAAGATACATAAAATTAATAATGAAAAATATTACTAATGAACAATTTTGTTCACAAATTATAGAACAGAAATTGAAAGCATTTTTTTTCTTCAGAAAGTTCACATACAAGTAATGAATATAGACAAATTTCATTAGAAGCACAATATTATAAAATTTATAATGTATTTATGAAACTATCAAAAGTAAAAAGAAAATAAAAATTGTTGTTACAATAATAAAATAGCTTAAAGAAATTCTCTTTCTAAAAATCACTTCTAAGTTTCTCCATCCAATTTCTATCTCCTTATGTTTTGCAGATGTTTTGGTTCAGTAGTACATAATATGTTCATATCATTTACTAGAGTTTAAAGTTAATGATTAGTACTTAAAAGTGCATTTTTATCAAGGTTTTATATCATCATTTTGCACTTAAAGTATCAATAACTCCTTAACTAAAGCATGTTTTATAATAACATATCTAATTATATAAGATACCTTTAATTTATGGTAAATGATGATCTTAAATGCAGGCCTATCACATAAATGAAAGAATTGATTGATGAGTTGAAATACTGAAATTGAAAGGACAAAAAGATGGCCAAAGAGATGCTGGTGCAGTCCAAACTGGAACATAGTTCGGTAATTGGGTCATATCTGGAGCTGTGGATGTTGGATTTAGGTCCATTTTATATGGATGGAAAGATAAGACATAGGCCTACAACTTTCATGTGGAGCCCAAGATTTAACAAGGCCTTTTTCAAGTCCAAATTGTAGCAACAAAGAAGAAGTCTGAATCTGTCCTGCAGCCCAGACACTGTTCAGTGTTCAGCCCATATCTCGAGTTCTAGAAGTCCAAATGATCTCAAATTTTTACCCTAGAAAAATGAGACAATTTCCTAGAACTTTCATGATTCAAGTTTGTTCAAATTATGACGTCATCAATGACGTTTTTGGCAGACAAGAAGATAAGAATTGTCACCAAGTCAAGATGTGGCCACCCACTCATCAATTAGTCAACAAATCAATAGTTCCGAATTTTGGCCTATAAAAGGAGGCATTTGCCATGTATTTAGGCATCTTGGTTTTCAGATCAAGATCATGCTCTTGCTTTCTCTCTTTATATTTTGTAATGCTTAAGTTTTGCTTATAATTAATCTCTTGCTTATGCTTTTCATTTCCTTTCCTTGCTTATTTATGTTTCTTTCTTTCATTATGTCTAGCTAAATTAATTATGTCAAGGTGAAAAGGGTACACTAATGGTGTAAGAATAAGTATAATATAAACTTAACATGGACCTTACTGTTGGATACTAACATGCTTTATATTTGCTATCTTGTTCACTTATAATACTTTGCTTGTTAAATGGTTAATCTAGATTTATGTTGTATAACACTTGGTACAACAAATACTTGGCACTTTCATAGCCCATACTGTATGGTATAACCGACACCTGAGCTATGAAAGGAACTTGATTTGTTGTTAACATAAGTTATAATCATGAATGCCTGACAACATTTACAAGTATTAGCATTATTCGAATAAGATAACTAATGTAATCATGTTAACAATTTATAATCTGATTGGAACCTCCTTTGTGTGTGGTTTCCAATTAAATAATAAGAGTTTATACTATACTTGTTTGAAGTACCATTAGTGGATCCTTGAACCTTGACATTTGTTGTTATCATTGTTTAATCCTTACGTTAATCTTTCATCTCAAAGTTCTCATCAACTTCTTCCTCTTCTTCTTCACTATTATTATTATTGTTGTTGTTGTATTATTGTTATCTATAATTTATACAAGTAACCTCCCTGTGGTTCGACCCCGGTCTTGCCGGGTTATTTATTACTTTGACACTCCTGCACTTGGGAGAAGACATCAATCTTTTGGTCGTGTCAAGTTTTTGGCGCCGTTGCCGGGGAGGTAAATTCTTGTACAAATTATAGTATTTATTTTATTTTCTCTTTTCTCTTTTCTTGTATCTAACTTTGTTTCTTTTGTTTTGTTTCTTTTTCTATTGTTTTTCTTTTCTTCCTTTTATTCTTTTCTTACACGTGCATGAGAGTGTGGTCACGTACATTAAGTGGTAGACTTTGTAGGGTATCCTCATCATTTTCAGAAAATATGGCTGAAGAAGATAACCAATCACTTCATAATGAGAATAATGAGAATATTCGGGTTAGAACTCTTAGAGACCACATGAATCCCACAAGAACAAGTGCACCCTCATGCATAGTTTTTCCTCCTGATGCATCTCATTTTAATTTTAAGACAGGCATTATTCAACTTTTACCATCTTTTCATGGCTTAGATTTAGAAAATCCATACTTGCATTTAAGGGAATTTGAGGAGGTTTGCAACACGTATAATGACTCAAATTGTAGCATGAACACCATTAGATTGAAGCTTTTTCCTTTTTCATTAAAAGATAAAGCTAAAACATGGCTACAAAATTTGAGACCTGGATCCATTCGTGCTTGGGATGAAATGCAACAACAATTTTTAAAGAAGTTTTTTCCATCCCACAGAACAAACTCTTTCAAAAGACAAATCATTACTTTCTCTCAAAAACCAGGAGAAACATTTTATCAATGTTGGGATAGGTATCGAGACTTACTTAATACTTGCCCCCATCATGGTTTTGAAACATGGAGATTAGTTTCACATTTTTATGAGGGGTTAACTCCTAGAGATAGGCAAATGGTTGAATTGATGTGCAATGGAACTTTTGAGGATAAAGACCCTAATGAAGCAATGGAATACCTAGACTTGCTAGCTGAAAATGCGCAAAATTGGGACACCACAGGTACTTATGAGGCACCAAGTAAAACCCAACCTCATACATCTAGTGGAGGTATGTACAACCTTAGGGAAGATCATGACCTCCAAGCCAAGTTTGCATCTTTAGCTAGAAAGGTTGAGGCATTGGAATTAAAAAAGAGTGGTCAACTAAAATCTGTTCATGACATTGCATGTCAAATCTGTGAAACCAACGAACATTCAACCAATGACTGTCCAACCTTGCCTTCTTTTAAAGAATGTCTCCATGAACAAGCCCATGCATTAAACAGTTTTCAAAGGCCCAATCATAACCCATATTCACAAACATACAACCCTGGTTGGAGAAACCACCCAAATTTTAGTTGGAAGAGTGAGAACAATAATGCTCAAACTTCACAGCCACCGTTTCAAGCACACCCTAATTTCCAAAATTCTCATGGATATGCACCTCCTTATGCTCCCCCTCCTAGAAGAAATCTTGAGGAAACATTGCATGCATTTATGGAAAAGCAAGAGGCAATTAACACTCAACTTGCTCAAAGCATGACAGATTTTAAAGATACTCTTGCAAAATTGACATCTGCTCTCAGTTTCCAAGAGAAAGGTAAGTTTCCTTCTCAACCACAACAAAATCCAAAGGGGCAATACAATGTAAATGCAAGTAGTTCTGGAAGCCAACACATGGATCAAGCCAAATCAGTCATCACTCTTCGCAGTGGTAAGGTTATTGAAAAACCCATTCTTGAACCTTGTGAGAATGATGATGAATCAATCTCTGAGGGTAAGGAAGGGGTTGAATCTGATCATTGCAAAGAAAAGACTGATTCTCCGCCAGCACTTCCATTTCCTCATGCCATGACTAAACAAAGGAAAGTCAATCACAACTCTGAAATCTTTGAAACTTTCAAACAGGTAAGGATCAATATACCTTTGCTGGATGCTATTAAACAGGTTCCTTCTTATGCTAAATTTTTGAAAGATCTGTGCACTGTGAAGAGAAGACTGAATGTGAAAAAGAAAGCCTTTTTAGCCGAACAAGTAAGTGCCATTCTTCAGAACAATAATGCATTGAAATATAAAGACCCTGGTTGTCCTACAATTTCATGCTTTGTTGGAGAACATAAAATTGAAAGAGCTTTACTTGATCTTGGAGCTAGTGTGAATTTACTTCCATATTCAGTTTTTCAAAGTCTCAATCTAGGTGAGTTAAAACCAACTTCTGTAACTCTTTTACTTGCCGATAGATCTGTAAAAATGCCTAGAGGAATAGTTGAAGATGTGTTAGTACAAGTCGATAAGTTCATTTATCCTGTGGATTTTATTGTCTTGGACACACAACCTGTTGAAGCATGCAATTCATTTCCTGTTATTTTAGGGCGTCCATTTCTTGCAACTTCTAATGCATTGATTAATTGTAGGAATGGACTGATGAAGCTATCATTTGGGAACATGACATTGGAGATGAATATTTTCAACATTTGCAAGCAACCTCGAGATGATAATGATTTACAAGAAGTAGATTTTATTGAAGAATTAGTTTGTGATCAATTTGAATCTACTTTGAGTAATACTGAGTTTGATGAATCTGAAGATTTGCAAATGACTTATTCTCAGGAAGAAATCACGGATGAAAAAGGCATTGAAAATGTTGATGCGAATCTTTTGTCAAGAGTGACAACAGATTCGATATCTGACATCACACCAACCGATGATTACTTTCCTGATAAATCCTTACTTTCTCTTAGTTCAATGCCTTGGTTTGCTAAAAATATCAATTTTCTTGCGTCAGGAGATTTGCCAACTCAGTGGAGTACCGAAGACAAAGGTGAGTTTCTGAACGAAGTGAAGAAATTTTATTGGGATGACCCTAACTTATTCAAACATTGTCCGGATCAAATATTTCAAAGATGCATTGCGGACAATGAGGTAAGTAGTGTCATTAAATTTTATCATTCTGAAGCATGTGGAAGTCATTTCTCGTCAAAAAAGACCATTGCGAAAATCTTTCAAAATGGATTTTATTGGCCCACCATGTTCAAGGACACGCATGCATTTTGCAAAGCTTGTGAAAATTGTCAAAAGTCAGGATTTATTTCAAAACATAAGGAATCATTAGATAATCTTCTATTGACTTTGAAGACATATCCTGGTGGAGATGTGCATTGTGCATTTCAAGACTTATGACCCCATTTCCATAAAGAACGTGATCGACTTAGTCTTGGGAATCTGACTGTAAAAGACCCTGTTTGCTAGTTTTTAAGAAAACTAGATGGGAAGCCTATCCCCGACCCATAGAGGGCGTTTAAGCCGTTCTTGGACGTAAAACCAAGGGAAGATGTGAGCCACAATCACAACTACGATTTGAGTCTTAGTTTGTAAAAATTTATGTCTTTTGGTTTTATTAATAGCATAATATCTTTTTGTTTTGTTATCTCTTATATTTATTTAAGTGTGTTTCAGGATTGTCAGTGTTCGTTGTTTCAGGTGATGTCTTCTATACTCTATCTTTCTACCTTAGGACATTGAGGACAATGTCTCGTTTTGGTTGGGGGGAGAGGGTAGTAGTTGACATTAAAAAAAAAAAAAAAAAAAACTAACCAACTAACTGTTTTTGTTTTTAAAAACCATTTGGCAAAACTGTTATTACTAGGATGGCAGAGTAAGGGGGAATGACTCTTGAGACGCATCTTAGTAAACATTTTCTAATGGTTATTTGCAATATTCATAACAAGGCCTATTAGAATACTTCTTGAAATATTCAGGTTTACAAACTCTCGCATTGTTATCACTTAATTCTGCTCATATACTCATTTAACAAGTATTCTTAAACCTTCATTTTCACACACACACTTTAACATATGATTGTGGGTTGCACATTGGATTATTACATTATTTATGTTCTTTTGTTAAAGGTAACAACTAAGGGATAGGGATAGTCTATAATTTGCAAAGAAAAAAAAGAAAAAAAAAGAAAAAAAAAAGAAAAAGAAAAAGAAAAAGAAAAAGAAAATGATGATAATAAAAACGTAGATAAGTTTGATTTCGTAGCCTCCCTAACCTAAGCAATTAAGCCCGAAGGGGTGTTTTAACACCTAATACCCTAAAGTCAACTGACTTGGGAGCTATTGGCCCAAAGCTTGTTACATGGGTTAAGGAGAAAAGCTTAAGGGAATCAAACATTGTACTATCTACGTATCAGTATCTGCAACCCGAGTTACTAAGCTCGTAGGGGTGTCTCAACACCTAATGCCCTAAGATCAACTGGTCTGGGAGTCATTAGCCGAAAGCTCGTTACATGGGTTAAAGATGCATTGTGTTTTAAGTTATATGTATAGATATTAAAAAAAAAAGTAAAATAAAATAAAATAAAATAATCCCAACCCAAGGAAGTTAACCTTAAACATTAGAACAAAAATATTGTTTTCTTCCAACAAAAGCCCCATCATCTATGTTTCATACATTGAGCACATAACAAGGAAGGTTTATTAATATTTTGTTTAAGAGGTATTGAGCAGATATATAAATTTAATGAGAGTTTGTTTATCTGGATAGATTAATGGAAGTTGAATGATGAATGCCTTGCTTTGTGGAAATTTGCAAATTGTTTTTCTATTTTAACGCCTTAATTACTAGGGACTAGTAATAAGCTGGTTGGGGGGTGTGATTAGTACTTAAAAGTGCATTTTTATCAAGGTTTTATATCATCATTTTGCACTTAAAGTATCAATAACTCCTTAACTAAAGCATGTTTTATAATAACATATCTAATTATATAAGATACCTTTAATTTATGGTAAATGATGATCTTAAATGCAGGCCTATCACATAAATGAAAGAATTGATTGATGAGTTGAAATACTGAAATTGAAAGGACAAAAAGATGGCCAAAGAGATGCTGGTGCAGTCCAAACTGGAACATAGTTCGGTAATTGGGTCATATCTGGAGCTGTGGATGTTGGATTTAGGTCCATTTTATATGGATGGAAAGATAAGACATAGGCCTACAACTTTCATGTGGAGCCCAAGATTTAACAAGGCCTTTTTCAAGTCCAAATTGTAGCAACAAAGAAGAAGTCTGAATCTGTCCTGCAGCCCAGACACTGTTCAGTGTTCAGCCCATATCTCGAGTTCTAGAAGTCCAAATGATCTCAAATTTTTACCCTAGAAAAATGAGACAATTTCCTAGAACTTTCATGATTCAAGTTTGTTCAAATTATGACGTCATCAATGACGTTTTTGGCAGACAAGAAGATAAGAATTGTCACCAAGTCAAGATGTGGCCACCCACTCATCAATTAGTCAACAAATCAATAGTTCCGAATTTTGGCCTATAAAAGGAGGCATTTGCCATGTATTTAGGCATCTTGGTTTTCAGATCAAGATCATGCTCTTGCTTTCTCTCTTTATATTTTGTAATGCTTAAGTTTTGCTTATAATTAATCTCTTGCTTATGCTTTTCATTTCCTTTCCTTGCTTATTTATGTTTCTTTCTTTCATTATGTCTAGCTAAATTAATTATGTCAAGGTGAAAAGGGTACACTAATGGTGTAAGAATAAGTATAATATAAACTTAACATGGACCTTACTGTTGGATACTAACATGCTTTATATTTGCTATCTTGTTCACTTATAATACTTTGCTTGTTAAATGGTTAATCTAGATTTATGTTGTATAACACTTGGTACAACAAATACTTGGCACTTTCATAGCCCATACTGTATGGTATAACCGACACCTGAGCTATGAAAGGAACTTGATTTGTTGTTAACATAAGTTATAATCATGAATGCCTGACAACATTTACAAGTATTAGCATTATTCGAATAAGATAACTAATGTAATCATGTTAACAATTTATAATCTGATTGGAACCTCCTTTGTGTGTGGTTTCCAATTAAATAATAAGAGTTTATACTATACTTGTTTGAAGTACCATTAGTGGATCCTTGAACCTTGACATTTGTTGTTATCATTGTTTAATCCTTACGTTAATCTTTCATCTCAAAGTTCTCATCAACTTCTTCCTCTTCTTCTTCACTATTATTATTATTGTTGTTGTTGTATTATTGTTATCTATAATTTATACAAGTAACCTCCCTGTGGTTCGACCCCGGTCTTGCCGGGTTATTTATTACTTTGACACTCCTGCACTTGGGAGAAGACATCAATCTTTTGGTCGTGTCAGTTAATAAGATCAAGGAAATTGAAAAGTTTCAATTAAGGAGAGATCTTTACAATAGATGTTATTGTTAGTAACTATAAAATGGAAGATGAATAGTTCTCCTAAATGTTCAAATGCATGTGAACTTCATTGTCTATTTGTTAAAGAAAAACTAGCAATATGTCAAGTCCCTATATGAAACCATGGAATAGAGAAATGACAACTAGTAGTTCCTTGATTGTTAGTAATCTTTTGTCTAGTTTAGTAAGAATTCTAGACAATTGAATCTCATAAACAATCTTATAGAATCTTTATTCCTCACTATAATGTTGTTGTATTTGTTGAACCATCCAATATAGTTTGCAGTAGCAATGATAAGCCATATAGGAATATCATTTTTCTTATTGTTGAGATCTATATGATAGTTTTGAAGTGGAGATCTTCTTTTTCAATAATTGTTTTTCCTTAGGAATATTTTTTTAGAGATGATTAAGAAATTTCTTAGTCATATTTGCTGATGTGTTATTGATAACACATAAGTTTAGATAGGGGAAACAATCAATGTGATTTTGAAAATGGGTTACAAAGGTAAGAGCATATCTTGGTTTGTGGCTCCATTCTTTTCTAAATCTTTATGATTTTTGTATGAAAGAGAGTTAGGGATTTTATGAAGGAGATGATAAGCTAGGTAAAAATTGCAATATAAACATTTTAGCTTGAGATTTTATGAAGGAAATGATAAGGTAGGTAATAATTGCAATATAAAATTTTTAGTCTCTCAAAACCTAAGTTTTGCATATAAATAGCTAAATCATGCTCGTTTGAAATGATTTAATTAGCTGACATGTTACACAAAAAGGTATAGTTGATGTTTTTGGGTAATAAGTTTTATTTTTCACATCATTTAGGGTCAATTCCTTCCATTCATTTTAGCATTTAAATGACAATGGATATTCCTTCATTTGCTCTAAAATAAAAAAAATACGAGGAGTATTATTTACACCAAAGACAAACATCCACATATCGAGTAAGTAAGAATAGTATTTATTCATTGTCAAATATGAAAATGAATGATAAAATTGATCATTAATAGTGAAATTGATTAGATCTAGGAAGAGTCCAAATCGATCAAAGAAATTAAAAAGCGATTAACCAAGGAAATTAGAAGTTATGATCATTTTTAGGAAGCAATCAACCAAGAGAATTAAAAGTCATGATTGTCTAAAAGAGTTAGAAGTCATGATGTACTTGGAAAAAGTAATCAACCATAGAGAAAAATGTTCACTTTATTGACTAGAAAACCAAGTTCTACTTTTGATAAGAGTCTATAGCAAATATAATAGTAAAAGTTACAAGTTAGTTAGAAATCATGTGACTACTATGAAGGAGAGATGTTGATAGTGATATGAATTGTATTAGGATTCCACTTTCTGAGCTTCTAATTTGCTATGAATCATTTATATAAAGTTAAAAATTGTGTTCTTATAGGATTCCAATATAAAAAGGTTATTCAAATATTGGAAATGATGGTCAACCCTCTATATATATATATATATATTTGTTTTTATAGAATTTACCTTTCTTTTATAATTTATCGTTTTTAAGTTATCCTTTATTTATATTTCCTTACTTTTCTTTATGATATTTATAGCTTATCTTTTTTATATTGTTTTTTTATATTTTTCTAGTTTAGTTTATCCTTGTGTTCTTTCTTTTGAATCTATTAAAATCAAATAGGTTTCTCTATATTTCATTTGATTTGCAAGTTCATACATATATTGGAAATGATAGTCAACCCCATATACACATATATTTTTATATGCAATTCACATTTCTTCTATAATTTATCTTTTTTAACTATCCTTTATTTATATTTCTTTGCTTTTGTTTACAGTCTTTATAGCTTTATCTTTTTTATTTTGATTTCTTACATTTTTTATGTTTAGTTTAGCCTCAAGTTCATTCTTTTGGATATGTTAAAATCAAGTAGAGTTTTCTATATTCCATTTGATTTGCAAGGCTACTTGTAATAACCCTAATTTATTTACACAATATTCCATATATATATATATATATATATATATTGTATTATCATTGAAAATACAAGAGTTTTTATTTAATTTCTACTAAAAATTCAACAGAGTTTCCTCTAATTTTTTAATACCAAGTTATTGACTCAACTAATTTTCACAACCTATAAATAAAAATTTCAATATTTTTTCCATCATCTAAAACTTTCGTATTTGTATTAAACCAAACATAAGAACTTCTTCTTCTTCTTCTTTAATATTTACTCAAATGAATCAATTATTATATTATTCAATAAATATTACAAATAATGAGATGATTAATTTAATTATGACATAATTCAAGATATAAATTCATTTTAAAGAAAATTAGTCCACATAATTAAGGTTATGTGTTTTCAAAAGAAAACTAATTTAAATACATCATTTGTACTTAATTTAGATTCACATATTTTTTTGGATATCAAATTACATTACATAGCAAAACATGCATTTTATTATACAAAAATTACAAATACAAGATCTACTACTCGGCATGACGCTGTAAGATACCTGGAAATTTATATAATACCCAATACAATCAACTTATAAATAATGAGTATTTATTATTACTACTTCTATATATGTATATATTCTTAACTAATACAATTTGTATAGATAGCCCAAACCAGACATTCGTTCCAATACTACATAATGGTTTCTCCAATTGCTCATTAACCAAAGCACTACTGCTATTAATCTAGGAACTAGTTTCTCTAATTATCCATTTATCAGGGCACTATCCCATTATCCAGAGAACTATTATCTTCATTTGCCCATTAACTAGGGCATTAATCCCCTTAATCAGGATAACTAACTTCTCCAATTGTCCATTAATCAGGGCACTAGTCTTATTTACTAGTATAACTAGTTTCTTCAACAATTTAACATTTATCAAATAAGAGTTAAATATATTTAAGGAAAATTATATTCATGTTTAAATAATACTCTAGTTTTAAGGTGACAATCACTTATTTGATGCTTGAGCACGAGATATGATCTCCTGTTGCTGAGTGGATCATAAGGTCTCTTCTATGCCAACTGGAATAATATTATTTCCTATTGAATCCTTAACTTATTTTGAAATTTAACTTCATAGATAAACATTTTATTCTTGACTTAAAATAATTAACTACAATTTGTTAACACTTAAACTAATCATCATTAACCATTTAAACCATATTAAAAATTTTATTCTTATAATTTTCATCATTTAAATCTTACATTACGAACAATCCTAAATAAATCTTAAAGTTAGCTACTTCTAGCCAGTTTAACTTAACTTTATAGTTGAAAACGCTTGTCAATATTTTAACCATATTTGAAGTTATAGAATTCAGTTTCATGCATAGTTTGTTTTTTATAAAAGCTAAGATACATGGCTACAATTTTACTAAAGGAAAAATAACCTAGTTATGCCATTAATACATCCAAAACTATCATTATTGCAACATTAAAAAACTATCTAACAAGATTTAATTTGAGCCTCTCTCAATTTTTAACCTATATCTAGAGTTTTATAACTCTGATTTAAGCAAGATCAATCTTGTTGGAAAGCTAACATTCTAAATTTAACTTTTATGAGAAACTTATTCTAATTTTCAAGCCCTAAACCTAACTGGAAGTCGAGTGATGAAGTTGTTTAGTTTTCCTATTTTTCTTTTGACATACAACGAAGTATTGTCATTTGTTTTCTCACAATTCAAAGTAATTATTTCTCTTCCACATATCTTATAACATTATTTACCCTATCACCCTAATAATCAACTCGTTTTTTTTTCTCACATCCTTCTTAGAATAACAAAAATTCTCTCACCAAAAGCGTATTCACTTTCTCTAACATTCCTTCGTCAATAATACTTCAACATTACATGAAAATTTCATAATTCCCTACAAATTAGCAATGTTCATAACTCAAAGCATAACCAATCTTTTCATTACAAATTAAACACAAGATTTCTATTTCTTTTCAATTCATTATTCATATTTCAATATATGTTACAATAATTACAACCAAACAACATTCATGTATTGTTTTTTTTTTAAATCCAATTTTTCCCCTTTATGGCAGGCACCACCACCCTCCACAACACTAAGATTTTTTTTCCTTCAATTATTCATTATTCTGATATGCTTTCATCTATTTCTATCCCAATTACATCAAACAAAGGCAAGTTTCTCATTTCCCTTGATTTTTCTCGTGAACCCTAACCTAGAATTTACAATTTAAACATCAATTCTTAATCGTATTCAATTTAACTTACATAGTAGAGTTTAAGACTCCATACCTAGTGATAAAGTGAACTTTGATCCTTGAATAGTCAAAAATTTTCAACACTCCTTTTTTCTCCCTCTTGGTTCGTTTCCTTCCCTCTCTAAATCCTCAATTTGTTTCACTTATTCTCCTTTGATACCTGCCTTAAGGTTGTTTCCCTTACCACATAACCTAGATCTTACCCAAACCCTTTCAATTTGTAGGATTTTCTCTCAAATCTTTTGTAAATAAGCTTGAAAATACCCCCCATCTCTTCTCTATTATTGTCTGCTTTAGAGAGGAAAAAAAATGATATTTATAATCCAACATCATTTTGTCCATATCTTTTATCTTTTCTAACAATTAATGTTATATTCTCTTTTATTTCTTTTAATTATATTTCTTGTTATTTAATTCTATATCCTTAATTTAATTTAATCCATTCTATCTCAGGGTTAAAATTTTAATATTTTAAAAAATTAACTACTATTTATCTTCATTTCAGATGTAGTTCTTTTTATAATTTCTCCTCGTTGAAATGGATAAACAATGAACATATAACAAAATTAATCTATAAATTATCTAACTAATCAATAGATAGATCGCATATAATTTAATGTCATCATCTTCTTCCCAAAACAACAACTTGTAAATAAAATTATAGGTATAAGTTTCTATTCCCTTACACAACTTTAATTTTTCATCATATATTACAACCATCATATGTTGTCTTGTCATTTGCAATCTAGCATTGTGACAATAACATCATTACAATAGCTTTTTTTCTACAAGAAGCAGCAAAAGATCCCACAAGAGTAGCATATGCCTCAAGCAGTGAGCTCATTTGCATTTGTTCCCTTCCTTAATGCTTCCTTGTCATATATGTAATTGTTTAGGTTTTTTGTTATGGATTTTAAAATAAAATAAAAGGACTTAGAAGTATAAAAAAAAAAGGTAAAACGACCTAGATTTTGATTTGGAAAAATGATGGTAGGAGAAAAAAAGCAAAAGCCAAGAGGGAGAAAAGCTTAATTAAATGAAATATTAGGGAGATTACTATAATTTGCAGAAATATATTAGTGATTAGCTGTAGCAAACTAGCACAAGATCTCCTGCAGGGTTTTAGAATAATCCCAAGAGATCAATGAATCACTAACGCAATCCCCCTAGGGTTTAAGCAAGGCCCCCTTTTTCGAAAAAACACACACACAAAAAATGGCAAATTCAATGGCTGTTCTCTCACGCAGAATTTACCGTTCCCTTCTCTCACCAAACCCAAAAATTTCACAGCTTTCAATGCCCTTTTGCACCTCCTCCACCACCACCACCACTAACAACCTCTCCTTTCGTGAAGAAGAGTCTGAATTGGACGGCTCAGACACTCACTCAGTCCCCAACTCAACCACCTCAAGTTCACCATCATCATCAACAACAACATCTGAAGGATCGAGCGGGTCACGAATGGTCCAGGATCGTCCCCTTGAAAATGGCCTTGATGTTGGCGTTTACAAGGTAAATGCTGCATTATACTTAAAAATGTTTACTTATTCATGTTTTTTGTTTTCTATATTTAGTGTTTCAATTGCTGGGTCTTTTTTTTATTTTTTATTTTATTTGGATTTTGGCTGCTTTTCTTTTAGGAATCGCAGAGAAATGAGAAATGTCTCCTGGCTTTGATTTTTTTTTTATCGTGTCAAATGAGCTAAGATTTAAGCTTTATAAAGATTGCTTTTCGGTCTGTAGGCGATATTGGTGGGGCAGGTGGGGCAGAATCCATTGCAGAAGAAGTTGAGGAGTGGGAGGGAGATAACGATTTTCTCAATGGGGACAGGTGGGATTCGCAATAATCGAAGGCCATTGCAGAATGAGGATCCAAGGGAGTATGCAAATAGGTGTGCTGTTCAGTGGCATCGAGTTTCAGTCTACCCAGAGAGATTAGGTCGTGTTGTAATGCAGAATGTTGTGCCCGGGTAAGGTTTAAGCAAAGTATATTTGTTTTAACGCTACAATAGTTATGAATTGGTTGTTAGAATCTTATAATTTGACTCGATTCGGTTACAAATGATGCTGAGTCATGTGGCGAATCACAGATGGACACGAATTATGCTAAACAGTCATGGTTGAATGTGGTTCAGTATGATGCACTTTAATCATATGATTTGACTCAAGTAGCATATAGGTCAAATGCCTATTTTTGAAATAGATGGTAAGAACTAAAAATAAGAATCCTATAAGTCCAGATATCACGAATGGCAATATATGTGAACCCTTTTCTTTGATAAATATTTTGATTTGAAACTGTCTGTAAATTAAATTTCTGCTAAGGGATGAAAAGAGACCAGTAGATACGAACAAAGGCAACAGAGATGGTGATGGTGATATCATTATTGCGGAGGATTAATACTTCGTATTAAGACTCAGAGATCTGGTAGTTTGATGGAGATTAGAAGATGCCTTTTAGATATTACTATATATACTATAAGCTAATTAAGTCACTTGGATGATCAAGTACCAAAAATGCCTTGAGCTTTGTTGAATTATAAACATGTAGCATTGCTATTTATCTTTTGTAATGCATATTTTGTTTGTTGCCAAGTCTAACAATTCACTATTCAATTTGATAAAAGAATCCCAAAATGGGCTTTCCGATTCAACAGTTGAATTTTGATTCGATGATACACACTTACAAACATGGCTAGTTTCAGTTATTTGAATGTTGGGATTTGGCTTCAAGTGATGATCCTATTACTGGAAAGGTTATTATAGTGGCCAGTGAGTGGTAGTATCTTTTATGTCAGTGCAACTTCAGTAGAATTTTGAAACCATCCATACCATGGTATACCATCTCAATTTCAATTGCCAAACAATTTAGTATGGTTGTATTTTGTTATCATTTAGCATTTTACATTAATGAAGGTGTCTTGTACTTACATTGGAGTTTAGGTTCTAGCAACAAAGCATGAGATGATCTTGGAAGTTAAGGTGTTGGGAGGGAGGATGGGTACAGTTCATATTGGGATGGTAATTTTGAACCTTGGAAGTTGTATGAATTGGAATGGAATCATATTCTCACCTTTGTGGTTTAAGGTTCAATGGTGCATATTTCTTGAGGGTGTGAATTTTATGTGGTTGTATGCATAGCATCATTAAGAGATGATGTTTCTGATGCAGGACAAATAGAAAATTGAAAAGAAGTCAGAGGGGAGAAAGATAAAGCCAAGAAGAGAAGAAAAGGAGCTGGGGAAGAGAAAGAAATGAGCTGAAGAAGAGAGGAAAATTAGGGGAGGAAAACTAAAAGTTGGAACTTTTTTATCTATTCATCATCAACTAACTACAATGTTAAAAATTACATTTAAAGAGTAAAACCCTAAAACAATCAACAATTACGCTAAAGGCCTGAAGTCTAAAATAGAATAACATCAAATCTAATAATAAAACTCAAATAAAAGTCCAAATAAATTAAACCCAATAACATAGGCTAAAGCCTAATCTCCCATTCAAAGAACAATGGGTTGGGCTACCCTCCATCATCTATGATCATACGTGACCGGTGTCCCCACTAGTTTCTCAAAGCAAGAAGAAACAATGTTCATTTGTCTTTATAGCAACAAAATCATTTCAATGAGGAGTTTGTATATCTTATTTTCATGGGTTTAATATTCTAGCATTTAGGCTGTGATGATGCTTTAATCATTTGGCTCATACATAGGGAAATCTAATTTCGTTATATATTAAACCATGTCTTAGATCTGGTGTCCCCACTAGTTTTCTCAATGCAAGAAGAAACTATGTTCATTTGTCTTTATAGCAACAAAATCATTTTAAATGAGGAGTTTGTATATCTTATTTTCATGGGTTTAATATTCTAGCATTTAGGCTGTGACGATGCTTAAATCATTTGGCTCATACATAAGGAAATCTAATTTCGTTATATATTAAACCATGTCTTAGATATGGTGTCCCCACTAGTAAAGAAGAAACCATGTTCATTTGTCTTTATAGCAACAAAATCATTTTAAATGAGGAGTTTGTATATCTTATTCTCATGGGTTTAATATTCTAGCATTTAGGCTGTAATGATGCTTTAATCATTTGGCTCATACATAAGGAAATCTAATTTCGTTTGGATACGCTTTCTTTGAACTGGTGGATGTATGTTATTTAGCCGTAAAGCAATAGCTGTCTGATCAGGAGGTCTGGATGGCTGTGAAGAATGCTGGAGTTATATTAATTTAAAAATTATGAGTAAATTCTACTAGCTTTTTAAGATAACTATAGATTGTTAACTTGATGTTTTAAGAACTCTGCAAATAGAATTTCTAAAATGTGGTGAAGCCCTATTCAGTACTCTTTATACCGTCAACAGTCAATATGTGATCTATAGTAGAAGTTTGATCTAATAATTTTACAAGGTGAAAATGCAGAATATGAGAACAGTTTCTGTGCCATGTAAAAACCTTCCCAATTGGGTATTGCTATTAGCTACTTGAATTGGTGAAAATGCAGAAGCCCTAGCTTTTGTTGTGTTCTGGGGACCTCTTGTGGACTTGTAGAAGTGGTTGACCGATGTATGAACTGTTTAGGTGCCTGTTAGGGATCAGTTAGTGATGAATCTCTTCCCTATCTAGTGTCGTTAGCTTATTAACTCTAGATGGGTATCATTTTGTTATTTACTTCTTGAGGTTGGCCTTTTTCAACCTAAAAGTCCAGCCTTCTCTTCTTGTGATACATGTCTCTGGATTTTCTTATGTTGTGAAATCATCTTTTGTACCTGTGCTTCTTGAATTTTCTTGACATTTGACTTTAACTTTTGGTTACTATGGACATCTTTGTTGCTATCTGACTAGTTTTTTTTTTTTTTTAACTCCTGTTTATTGTAGTTCAATTATATATGTGGAGGGGAATCTGGAGACTAAAGTCTTCACTGATCCAATAACTGGTCTTGTACGACGTATAAGAGAAATTGCAGTTCGTCAAAATGGTACGTTCACATCTGTAGTCCCTTGACTAAAAATGAGGAGACGCTATGATCTATGATCTTCTTGTTGTTGTTGCTATTTCTGTTCTTTTCCAATTTTGTGTTTGGGATTAGGATGCAATTGATGAATTTCTTTTACAAAGATGGAGATTTGTTAATCATTAAGATGGATATGCTACTATCTGTCAATATGCATATATACAGACTCCTCCTGATAAAAACGTGCATGACAGCAAAACTGCAGTCTGATAATTCAATGGGATCTGCTGCATCAAGTGGCAAATTCTTGTCACGACATCTTTCTTTTACTCTTTTATTGATTTCTTGGATTGATGGTGAATTATAAAAATAAACCTGCAAAGCAATTAATAATTTTTTTTATCTTTTGAAGCACTGGTAATTACCATACATTGCCTTTTTTGGTCGAGTACAGTTTTGTGAGGTTTTTTTTTTTTTTAAGAAAAAAAGACTAACTGGTTTCCTTTATTCTTGTTGGATCTGAAGAGGTATTCTCTCTGTAGTCAACCTCTTTCGACCAGATTAGAATCCGTGAGATTAACTTTATTTTTGGACTTTGCAGGTCGGCTTGTCTTTCTGGGAAAAGGTGCCAATGATCAGCAAGCCAGTTCATTGGAGTTGAAAGGTCTTGGCTATTACTAGAAGCGTAGCTAGAACTGCTCAAGTATTAACACAAGACTGGCTTTCACATTTGTAGTTATTTTCTCAGTTTGTTTCAAGGTTAATAGAGGTAGAACAAATGTGAAATTTCTATAACATTGCGTGACGGTAGCATGGGAGGTCTCGGAATCAACAATTTTTTATTTTCATTTGGCAATTGATGTGAACAGCTAGCAGTTTCAAGGTATGATGGTGTGGCTCATGTGGCTACGGTTCTGGTCATTTTTTCACAGCTTTTGCAATAAGCTCTTATTTAAGATTTGGGCCATGCCTCCTCAGAACAGCATCTGGTATCTCTGCAATTTAGGGGCTGTTTGTAACTGTATTCCAAACAGTTTTTTTTTTTTTAATTTTGAAAAACAAATTATTTAAAATTAATATTTTCATGTATTTGTATCATTTTGAATGTGATGGTGGCCAGTGATATGATTTTTTAATAAATTTTAAAATAGTAAAATTAATAAATTTTTGATTTTTTTAAAAAATAATATTAAAAGTTTTTGCGAGAAGATTGACATTCTTTATACTGAGAAGTTAATAGAAAATAATCATCGATGAAAAAAAAAAAGTATTATACTGGCAATTCATGCTTAAGCATGAGAGACTACAATGGGTAATAACTTTCTTCAAATTCCTAACTTGTGCTAATAGTTAAGCTTTCTAGGATTTTTCACAGGATTATTTAGTTCTTAGGACGAGTCCCAATTTCAAGCAAGTGCTTAAACTGGAACGAAGACCAATTAGGCTAAGCCTAACTGGACTGGCCTGTGCTTGTTTTTTTTTTTTTTTTTTTTTTGGGTATCATCAAGCATGATTAAGAGCGAATGGATTCATCACATGGAAATTTTGGTGTGTCCTTGCAACTGAAAGTTGAGCCACTATATTCTCATCGTATTGAGAAGAGCCATTCTAACTGGAGAGAGCACAAGGTTGCTTTTCTTATGCCTTGTTTTATGCTTCTTCAAAATATTATGTCGGATTTATGTTGTAATTTGTTTTAAATTTTTGTGTTCTTATAGCTTAGGTTTTTTCTTTTTAAGAAAATCTTGAAGGGATTTCTAAGGACGTCTATTCTAATTTCATGTTATATCCAACAAAATTAGCCCGAGAGAGTGATGATTGTTCTATGAAGCTGTGGAGCATTAATGAGGCATGTTCTTACCACCTCTTTTTTGCTTTGTAATTGCTCTGACTAGGAAGAATGTTTCCAGCATTAATCAAGGCAACTTGAGTTAAAATGTCATAGTGCTGCATGGTGTTTCTTAAACTCTATATGTTTATTCTTCTTTCTTGTAGCTCTGGCTACTGCTCTAAGGTTTTGAAATTCTTTCTGTGATTTGCTTAATAAAAGCTTATGCAGTTCACATCTTTTTGCAGAAAAATAGTATATGCACAATCAGGAACATTGCCAATGCCTCAGCAACAACGAGTTTGATTGAGGCAGCGTCGTCTCTGGAATGATTATAATGATCTTTAAGAATTTTATTGTATCTTTATGTTCAATGTCAAATTTAATGTCAACATTAAATTATATTTTCTGGTGATGGATGCTTCAGACATTTGGCTTCTACAAAGTAGTAAAATCGAAGAAAAATGTTATTGTTTTATACAAGGATCAAGTGCAAATTTCAAAGCTAATGCTAGGACCGATGTTGATAAGAAAACAGATAAAATGCTTCCTCTACTGGAGATGGAATCGATAATACTCTAAAAAAGGAAACTTTGTAGCAAACAAAGTGAAAAGAAAAACGTGTTTGTTCACTGAATCCATGCAGGAAAAGGACTTTCAAAACATAACTTGGGGATTTACCATAAAGAATTTACTCACAACGAGTTTACATTACAAATAATCTTTACAGAATGGAAACTGACAGCCCATCCTAGATTTAACATGAAGCTTGACAAAGAGGAATGACAGCGGTTGTCAAGAGCTGAAAATACAAATAATATGCCTCAATATCAGATGACCCAAAACCAAGCTACAATTGATCCAGTAGCAAGGCCAACCACAAGGTACAGCACCATCACAATTCCGGCAGTCTCTGCCTGCCGTAAGGGGACAACCTTGGGAGCAAGAATCAACAGAACACTAGTCAAATAGCCATTTGTTAGCCCTAAAAGACATGTGAGTATTGTTACTGGAATCTCTGTTCGAAAGAATTTAGGACCGTGCAAGCAGCCAAAGAAGAGAGGATAAAACAGCAATCTTACAAAACAACCACCAATGGCAATCTTTGCATTCTTTAAGAGATAGACAGCAGTCAAAGACTTGCCAACCAAGTCAAACACATTGTAGCCAGTAATGAGGATGATTGAGTACCAGTCCTTGAGAATCTCAGAGTGCACATCCTCCGTTATATATCCTGGAAATATCGATAAAGTTACAACATAGATGATGACAATTCCAATCCCATACCATTGGACGCTGCAAACAATCTCCCACAAGGTTGACCGCCAACGAGCTCCAGTCAAGGAACCTTTCTCCTCTTTGTCCTCATTCACTGCCTGAATTTTCAAGTCAGCATAGTACTTCATAATTGGCAGTCTATGTGCCATGTTGTAAAAGACAAGGCAGATGGCCATAACTACAATTCCAACAGCAAAGTAGAGGTTCGCACTCTTTCGCAAACCATGGGAATCTTGTGTATATACAGCTTTGGTTAAAATTCTTAGAAGTGAAACAAGGACCCCTGCATTTAACACTTACACAGTTAAAATTGTACTTTGAAAAATTGTAGTTTCATTGCATGATTAGTCAACAACACATAGATAATCATTACATCCTAATCCTAGTAGCACATGATTAAGATCTAGCATATATAGGAAACACACTAATGATTGCAGTAGATACTAGGTAACTCTTAATTAAAAACATGCTCTAATCTGTTCCAGCATGAGACAAACTTTCCGAACATAATTCCAAGTTTCTTCAAAGGAGAAATGATGAAGTTGAAAAAGCCCTTTTTGTTTGCTTCTAACGCTTATCATAGGGTAGATTGGTTAGGCAACCAAACCATCCAGTTTTCTTGCTATTTAAGGTCACAAGTCCAATGAAAAATGATTACATCCTAAGGTTTGCATTAGTGTTTGCTTAAAGGAATGCCTATTAAATTTTAATAGCATCATAACATACAACATTTCAGCTCACAATTTGCACAGGCAACTACCATTACATGGTAAATCATCACACTAAATTTAACTACAATCTCAACCAATCTTAATAGAAACAAAAACAAAATTCCAAGTTCATATCTTTATCAATTATTTAATTCGGCAGTAATGCAAAAACGAAACCCAGCAATTAATTATTATGATCCTTATAAACTATATCTACAATAAATCAAGAAAGATTTAGAAAACAATTCAAGAAATAGTACCAGAGGCAGCAGTGCCAGCAACAACGGCTTGCATATACCTCTCAGGCAATTCACCAGCAGCACCAATAAGTCCACCTTGGACTAAAGCATCCGCCATACCCGAAAGTGCCAAAGCCCCAACAGTAACATAAAACCCATCATACAACCCGACCCGACCCTTAATATAAACAGCATCCATAACAGGAACAACCAAAAGAGCCACAATAAAAAGACCCAAACCCAGATTAATTCTCAAATAAGCATCAGATTTATGTGCATAAAAAAGGATGATTACTACAAGACACGCCAGGCCCACGACCATGTAAGCAACGGAGAAGATGCGATCAACTGAGACATCTGGGTAGATGTAAGAGAAGTAATCAACGGCTGTGATGAATGCGTTCCATGGAAGGAGAAAGCCGAGGCCTAGAGTGAAGTAGATTATGTAGGCTAAGTGGAATGTGTCTTTTGGGATTTTTTGTTGGGAGATGGTGCTGTTTGTGGTGGTGGTGGTGGTGGTGGCGGCGGTGGTGGGGAGGAGGAGAGAGGATTCAGTGTCTGGTTCTGTGGAGGTGAGTCCCATCGGGTAGGATTTGGGTTTGCGTCTGGGGTTCGATGAGAGAGAATTGTGTGTGAAGGATTTCCTTTTTCACGGATTTGTTGCGGTGTCGCAGATGTGAACGGAGTATTTATTAATGCGTTCCGTAAAAGGAGGGAGAAGTTGATTTTATTTTCCCTGTAATTAATTAACTTTGGTCGTGAGATGCGTGGCTCGTGATCTGGTTTTTTTTTCTTTTAGTATTAGGAGGAAGAAGAAGTTGATTTATTGTTTTTCTTCTGTAATTAATTACCCTTTGTCGTGGCTTTGAATTTTAGATTTTTTCAATCTTTTTATGTGGACATTATATTTTAATATTTATGTAATTAAATTTTTGATTTAATTAAATTAATTTTTAAAAATTATAATTTAACCTCTAGTCAATTAAATTTTAAATTAACTTTTAAAAATTAATTTTTCTTACAATTAAACCCCCAATAAATTCAAATAAACCTTGAAAAAATCTAATTAAGTCCTTAAATATTTAATTTTGAATTTTCCTTCTCAAATTAAATTTCCTTCATCTTGAAAATACATTGTCAAAATTTTTTTTATCTTGTATATTTAATCCTCCTTAACCAGTCTTAGAAAATTTCTTAAGCATTCTAGTATACTCTTTTCACTGATATATTTTCTTTCATTATTA
Source organism: Populus nigra (assembly GCF_951802175.1). Lineage (NCBI taxonomy): Eukaryota > Viridiplantae > Streptophyta > Magnoliopsida > Malpighiales > Salicaceae > Populus > Populus nigra. Next base: position 5,046,273 of record NC_084869.1, read on the forward strand.
TTTTTTATTTTTTTGTATTTTCTCTTTTTTTTTATGTCAAATCCTAAATATGGGTAACAACAAGGAGCACATGAACCCAATAATGTAAACCTCGGGTTAACATTTAAAAAAAAATATTAAAGTATAGTATATTTTAAATGAGTTTAAATGAGTAGTTAATTATTCAAAATAGAAGTGGATCTAATAGTCAAAAATAAAATAACTAAGTGTGAATTTTCAATTATAGTAGAAATTTGGATGATATAAATAAATAAATAATATGTATGGTGAAATGAGAAGTTTTTTTTTAAAGGTTAATCACGAATGAATTAGATCAATTTTAGTATTAGATTATATTAGTAACCAAGAGAAATACCTAAAAATATTGGAGATGCGAAAAAAGGGTGGGAAAATTGTAAATAAGTTGAAAATTACATCTCTTTCTCCTTGTAACAAGGTGATAACCATGGAAGCCAAGAGGAGAGCTTCCTTCTTCTTGTCTTCTTGTTTTTCTTTCAATATTTCCCTATGAAATCAAACCTTAGGGTGTGATAAGAGAGATTAAAAGAGTGTAAACATCTAAATACAAGAAATTAGTGAGAAAAATGGGGTTTAGAAAAAAATACTAAGAAAATAGAAGGATGAAGAAGAAAAATGTGGTAGAAATTCATTAGGGAAGCATTTAGAGAGTATACAAAATCAACTGGTAAAGTGTTCTACATCCCTTTATCCAAGTTCTAATGAAATTAAATGAATTTTGATCAAAAACACCCAAATTTTGATTTAAAGTTAAAATTAAAGAAAATATAAAATTGATGTTAATTAATTTAATTGGGATGAAATAAGTTAGGAAGGGCACAAAATCTCAAAGAATTGATGTTTATTTTACTTTTGATAAGAAATACATATTAGCCACATAAGGCTGAGAGTCTAAAAGCAAGCATACATGTGCTATCAATCATCAATTTATTAGAATTTCATTTAATTATTTTATTGTATTTATTTTTAACAAACACCCTTTATGTTTTTGTTGTAGACTCTTTCAGTAAAAAAAATAAAATATGTTAGTACCTAAAATATGTTAGTATCTTAGTTGTTAAAAGAATTATGGAAGATTTGACATCCTAAATTTAGAGGCATTAGGGGTTCAAAACCTTTGAACATCAAGGGTGCATACAATGAATTAATTGCTTTCTAATTTACTAAGAGATGACAAAACTAAAATACATGAGACCAAACTATAAAAAAACATGGAGAAACTAGGATTTTATATCAAAATTAATATAAAAAGCTGACTTTGATTTTTTTACTTTGTAACTTACTTATTTTTTTGATCCCTTGAGTTTTTTTAAAAAAAAATTATATGTCCAACTTAATTTCTCTTATTTTTTATCCTTATTTTGAGGTAAAAATGAGAAAATCATCAGATTCTAGTGATAAAAAAGAAAATTATTGGTTGAGATTTATTCCAACCACTAAAATAATCAATTTTGGTGTCAATAAATTTTATTTGATAAGAGGAGTTCCATTAAGTTTTCCTTTTGGCTTTAAGTTGTATAAAATAATAGATTTGTCTGCAAAAAGTTTTTAGGTTTCAAATTGATTTTTTTTTTGTATTTTGGTTTATTTGAAAACATAAACGATTTTACTTGGATCTCTAAGGTGTTGTTTTGGTCAAAACAATGATAGAAAAATGGAGTTTTGGGTGTAAAACACCCCTTCCCTGGGTTTTCACCAATCATCTGGTTGTTAAAATCTAGACACAATAAGCGACGACTTGTTTTTTTTTTTTAAACGAGGGCGGATGAACTTTAAAAAATAAAAAAATAATAAAAAAAGCTATGTACGCGGGCTTTGGGTTGGCAGACCCACGAGCGTGTATTTTGTTTTAAGGTCCCAAGCATGCCATGCCTAGGCTATTTTTTTAGGCACTTCGGTTTTTTTTGCCTTTGATTTTTCTCATTTTCATTCTCCGTTGTTAAGTTTTTCTTTTCAATTTCTTTTTCAATTTTCTCCTTCTATATTTGTTTTATTTTTAATTGATTTTCATGATTTGTTTTGTTTTGTTTTATATGAAATTATCGCAATCTCAAATAATCATCATGTTATTTTATTGGTGTTTAATTTTACATATATTTTTTTGTTATTATTATTTTTTTATCATTCAAATTAAACTTTGGACTCATCAAATTTATTGGGTCATATCGTTTAACTCCTACATTACTTAAATTTTTTTATTTATTAAAAAACATTTTAATAACACCTATTTTGTTTTATTAAAAAAAATATTGATATAGCCCAGCATAGCATAAATCTAGTTACAACTAAAAGTAAAGTGAATTTAAGCAAAGCAAACCCGCCACCAAGTGGGAGCACCTAGTCCAAAATATCTAATTTGTTTGTCCTACCAACTCGGTCCAATTTCTTCATTTTGTTTTTGTATAAAACAAAACATAAAATCCAGCATAAAAAGATCCCATTTATTTTTGTATGATATAATAATAATAATAAACAAAATATTTTATTTTAAAATTGACGTAATTATTATACTCTCTTGTAAGATAATTATTATTTTTTTAAATCTTCTTTTATCCTTTTAATTTCCCCTCTAATTTCATTATTTTTTTTGTTTTTTTATGATTTTTTTAATTTAATCCTTTAATATTAGTTTTGTATTAAGTTTTTGTATTGATTTTTTTTTTCAATTTAATCCTTCAACATTTGATTAATTTTAAATTAGTTATCATAATTTATTTCATTTTATTTTCTATAAAGTTATTAAAGTTTCAAAGAAATATCTAAATATTTGATATGTACTTGATTTTATAAGAGTATATTTTTTTGTTATTGTATAATTAAGTAAAAAATAATTTTAGAAAAAAAAGTTATCAAATAAATTTTATGATCTAAATTGCAGGTTAGACGAGAAAAATCATGAAGGTCGGGTCAATCCAACATGTTGTCATTTTGATATTAATCTCAATATTAAAAAAATAATTATGTCACCTTGAAATTTTTTAAAAGCTAAATTATATATATATATATATATATATATTTTTATCTGAGTTGTATTTGGACCATTTAAAATGATTGGCTTATATCTAAAATTTTTTTATATAATTTAATTTTACATTAGAAATTTTTTTTTTTTATGTTTTAAAAAATTTAGATCCGAATCAAAGTATAATGTAGGCTTTTAAACTAGTTTAAACCAATATCTGCAGTCATCTGGCGGGTCGGAGTTTTTCAATCGGCTAACCGGGCCCGCATGCATCGTGGTAATTATAAATCATATCATGCAAACGGTGCCGTTCTCTTTTTTCTTTTATCTGTTGTTTTTTTGCCTTTCGTATCTGAGCCGTCCTACTTGTGTTGGCGACCTGGCAGAAACGGATGGATTGTCTGGGTAGCTACTGAATTTTTGTTTGGTTTCCAGTTCGTCCATTCCTAAAAGGAAAATTATTGGTCGATCTTCAACAAATTATTCGACCCGACCTTGCCCTACCCGCGCACACACCGGGCAGAGGCTCTAATGAAATACCTGCCTGCGCATGTGTGATCAGAGAAGCCTAAATCGAAAGATTGTCGTCTGCGATTAATTAATTGGTAAACAAGCAAGCATATTTGTTCTTGATCTGTTGTTTGCCTTTTGATCTCCCAATTTTCTTAATTTTTTTTTAGGTAATCAGATCAGATTAGATTCGATGGATTGCTGTGTTTGTTAGAATCTTGTAGTGAGTTTCAGATAAATTGTTTTGATTGTTCTTAAATTAAAAAAAAAAATCATAGATTATAAGGTGAATTGGCTTTTTTTTTTTTTGGGTGGGGGGGTGTTGATTATGATTGAATAATAAATAAATGTGTTGTTTTGCAACAGGAAGACAGTGTTTATCTAAGAAAAAAAAGGTATGCTAAGGACTAAGAGGAAAGTGCCTTCATTGGTGGATCTTTGTGTTAGTTTAGCAGTAGAGAATGTCAAGTACCTAGGAGATGTTGGAGAAACTGATTTACATCTTCTTGACCGCATCTTACCTCATTGTACATTGGATCAGCTGATGCACATCGAGAAGAGTACTGTTGTAAGAATTTACTTCCATCTTTATTTCTCCTAACTTCTTTAATTTTAATCCAAGTTTTCCCTTTTTTTTTTTTTTATTGTTCTGTTTCATTCATTCAGGGACGCGATCTTAGTTCGGTAACTGATAAGCTGTGGAAAACATTTTATGAGAAACAGTTCGGTGAGAGGAGTACTGATCTTGTGATTCAGAGGATGAGGCAGAAGAAAGTTTCATTTCGATGGTTACAATTATACGAGGTACTTTCCATCTGGAAAATTAAAATTCCTCATAAGAAACTTCTTTCCCCTATAAAACTATGTGGAATGACTTCTTTCTAGGCAAAGCTAAAGGAAATTGCGGAGGCAGAGAACAAATTAGCTGCTCGAATCAGGCAACTATACAAAAAAGAAGATGACAGTATGTTTTTTTTATTTTATTTTCAAAGTACATAAAAAAGTTTAACTTGTTGATTTTTTATTTTTTTTCTATAAGGGATTTGTGTTTATTAGTTGTATGTCATATGGTCTAGTAGTGAGTTACTGAGTTGTTTGTACTTCACGCTGTTTCGTGCTATGGTGTATTTTGCTGTATGCATTTTGCATTTAGGATCACTTAAAGGCCACTTTTACTAAACTGTGGGTGTGAGTTCTGAGAGCAGTCTCATGCAAGTAACGCTGAAGCTTAGAAATGCATCTTAATCACTCGTATGAGGCTGTACTTTACCCAGACTAAAAACCAATTGTTGGTCTTTAGTTCTGAGCAGCATATGCTTATTTTGCTTTCAACTTTGTTTGTTTCCCTTTCCTGATGTTGAATTTACTCTATTGTATCAAGATGTTGAACGCTGGGATGATAAGGTTTGTTCAAACATCCTATTAGTTTATTTGTTTGTATTCAAATCAAGCTTAATATATAACAAAACACTCTTCTTTTTGTTCCCTGAGAACATCTTTGTTCTTTTATTGAGATCTCTCATATCTCTGTGCACAGTTTTAAGCAAATGTATGTGTTTGGAAAGAGGAATAATTTAGATGGTGGTTTTAGGAGATGCCGTCACAATTTTTTGTTACTGAAGTCAAGAAAAATATTTGATGAAACTTTTTTTCTCTCCCTCTTCTCTCATATATTTGCAGCCTTTAATGTTGGTGACCTTTTAGAAGCTTAATGCGCTAAAGACAATTACTGGAAAAATCACATGTAGTTTCTTGAATGATTGAGTTTGTGGTAGAAGCTTAAAAATGGATAATTCTAATATGCAATGAAGTTTTTCATTGAATTAGAAATTCTTAATATGGAATTTTCTTATCTAGAGTGAAATTTTTAGGGTTTGGAGCTAGGTTTTGTAGAAGTTACTTCCTGAGTGAACAAGGTGCCCATTTACTTGATTGGGCATATTGTGATTTGAGCGTGTTCCTATTGTCCTATCCTTTCTTTTCATCTTTCTCACAAGGCTTTTGCTAGAATGCCAAGTGTAAAATAAAATCCTTAATAATTTTATGTGCTCTTGTGATAAAATTTTATCTTACCCATTTCAAAAATAAAACTTAGCATTGCAAAAAAGGTTAGAATTGTATCAAATCTTTTTCATAGTGCCAAAACACACAAAATTATGTTATTTTGATTCCTTTCACTTCACTGGATGTGTAGGACACTTAGGACCACCTTCCTTGTGTTCAAATCTGAAAGCTCCCAATATCCCCAGTTCTCTTTTTAAAGTAACACTAGCTGATGCGGACACATCTAGTTTGATTTTCACTAGCACAAGCATGCACCTTTAGGTTGATTTTCATACTTGCACTACAACACACTTGGTTGGATTTGAATTAAATTGTAATTGTTTGTGTGCTCCAAATACTGAATAAAGTGGTTTCTTGGCAGTGAAATAATACTCCACATTTGTGCTAGCTTGTCCACATTAACATCTTTAGAATTGGTTGATTTTTTACCGGCAAGAAATAATTTTGAGGTAATGGAATGAAAGATTGTCACCAAAATGAAGAGGATGCATAACTCCTTCCCTTTTGGTACATGTTCCGGATCTTTACCTTTTCTTTTTGCATAAATGCTAGTGCTTTTTTTTTTTGACAAATGTGGAGTCATTTCTATAAACTCACTATCTTTTCTTTCTTTCTTTTGAAATTATAAGCGGCCAAACTCATTTTTCAAAAACAAACCATTTTCAACAAATGCCATTTTGAAGGAGGCCCTTTTGGACTGGGGTTCTTTCAATGTAACCAATGGAAACTATTTGAAGGTTTTATGCTGCTGATTTTTTTTTTAAATAACTCATCCATTATGGATGATTTTTTTTTTCTCCTTCATTTTGTCACATCAAATGTAGTATTGTTGTTGTAGGACCTGATCTAATGGAGTTCTTTTCTTTCTATGGCGAGTTCATTTTTTTTTCTTTGTTTTTTTTTAAAGGTGGGAGTGGGGGGTGGCTGGGGGTGTTTGATTTGTTAAATTAACAAGTCTAACAAGTAATCTGAGCACTATTCTCTGAGTTTGTGTTTTTGCAACTCCAAGGCAGTATGTTTTGTATTCTATGCTTTACTTTTTGTACAAACGAAATTCTTACTGAGTGGTTCATTTATGTAGGAAAACAAAGTCGACAAGTTCGTCTTTGCTCGAAGGTTCCACCTTCAAGCAATAAAAGAAGCTTTTGCGGAGGTAGCCATACTTATTCCCTTGTAATTGGTTCTTTTGTAGTTCAGTGACTTGTTATTAGAAGTTAGGGTTCCTGCAATTCCCCCTTTCAGTGGCTGGGAAGGAGAAGATGATGCATTGTAAAATTTTCATGTTGTTTTATTCAATATAATATTTGTTAGGAAGTGGACCTGGCTACAATCTTTCCAACGGGAAGAGCAATTTGATGAAGAAGGCAAAAATGGATTTTCTGAAGAGGTAATATTATTTTGTGCAATTATGTTCATTTGAAAGAATTCATTTGCTTTTCTTCTTTCTGATTTTTACAATAGTTCCCTCACCCACAACCATTGATCTGCATTTTACATGCCCTACAAAATTGTGGTTTGGGCATTAAGGTTTCACGAGACTACTACAGAAACACCAATTCTAGATCAAAAGAATAACATATTTGAACAGAGCGCTCCATACTTGTGAAAACAAAAAAGACAGCAAATATCTTTTGGATCAGGTTAAGTTTAAAATGTCTTGTTGCATCCATTTATTGCTGGATCTTGATATTTAATTTTGAAGTCTTCTGCACGAAAAATTGAATTTCTTGCCTAGGCCTTAGATAACTGTGCTCAAGATTTTGCTATTTTGAGATGAGTTTGTCAGGAAATGATTTCATTTGTCTTCATCCTTGATGACTTTTGAGCAGTCGCGAGGTGCAAAATATTGCCGCCATGAAGAAAAATGCTCTGCAAAGGAATAGCAGGTAATGTTAACTGTGGTGCACATTTCAATATGGCAACCTTGCACTCCCAGCACTAACAACTACTGCTGCCATTTTCAGTTCGTCTTCCATGATGAAGCCACCGGGTAGCTTTCCTGGGAAAAGTTCTGCATCTTCGAATCCAATGAAGCCCCTGGAGAGGAGATTCTAGAAGCATGATGCTATCCAACTCTATTCTAGCAGCATGTTAAATGTATGATTTCCTTGCAATAAGGGCCTTTACTCTTTTTTATTTTGTGGGTAGAAGCAACAAATTGAGATTGAAATGATGTATTTATCAATAATTAGATGGATATCTTTCTTTTCTTTTTTCTCATTATTATTATTATCGTCATTGCTCTAATCTTCTTCATGCCATTCTTTTTTCAGACTATCTAAACATAGAGGTGGGAAATTATATTCTATTTGTTTTTCTTTGTTTGTTTTTTCAATTTGTTTTGGGACTATAATACGAAGCTTTATAACACTCTCCCATCCCAGGATCGTCTCGTCTAACAAGGATTTCCAGACTAGTTCTTGTTCTTGTGTCCTATAATGACTTGATCTCTTGGCACACGTCAACAATGAGAATATTCTAATTGAAGCTCGATTTTGTTATTCCCAAAATTAGCCTAGATATTGCGCCAGACCTGTCCATGGATATAAAATCAACAGATGCTTTATTAAATATAAGCGATAATAAATTACATTTTATATCTTAAATTGATCCAAAATTTTATATTAGATGAAATGATCAAATAAGCCTCCTATATAATGTAAGTAATTTGTTATTGATTGAAGTTCATTTAAGTTAGCATCGCCCTGAATTATGAATATCGCAGCTTGATATATATATATATATATTTCAAGTAAAACAAATCATGTTAAACCTATGTTGATTTATAAAACTAATTGGCTCATCGACTTAGTTTTTCAAAACCAAACTCAAACCAAAATGTTGCCAACTTGATGTAAAGATGAGGAAAACCCATGAACGCATTTTTCAACTCATTTATGATTAAAAAACATCTTGTTAGGTCTAAGTTTGTCCCTAAAATTAGAAGACACATTGACCTAATCATTAAAATCCAAGTTTAGTCGCCGCATGATGAAAACATGTTAACATTATTTTTTGTCCAATTCAAAAATAAATATTTGTACATAGCAACAAGTCAACAACAACATCAACACACATAATTTTATACAAAAACTAAACCATTAAGCCTTGGATAAATATGTTATAACCCATACTCCCAACTCATCGTAAAGTATTAATTCTAGTCTTATTCCACTTTAAAAACGCCTTCCTAGAGGCATAATACCCCTAGGGTTGCCATACATTGGTGTGGACCCACCTTAACACTTCTAATTTCATAATCATTCATAATAAGACATCAATAACATCAATAATAATGCATTAAAATTTGTTCAATCCTAAATGTAATCACAATATACATCAATAATAAAAATAAAAAATATCATTAAAAAAAATTAGGGTTTGAAATCAACCTTCTGAAGCAGTTAGGGTGGACCAGAAGCAGCTAGAATAGCAGAAGGAAGTGAAGGCGTGTGCAAGCCACGCATGAGTAGGCTACCAATGATATTGGTGCATCATTTTACATATTAATAAGTTTAGAAGGCACATGAGTCACTCTGCTAGGTGTATGACTTCTTGGTCTTCCTTCCTATATGGATGGTTTCATCCACCATCGCTCATAAAGAGAGAATAGGTCGTCCAAAGCTTCATGTTTTTCTTTTTCTTGGTTTCTCTTTTTATTTATTTTTCTTTCTCTCTCTCTTCACTGTTGGCTGTTGTTATTGCTACCGTATGTTGCTTTCAGTGGTACAATTATATAGGGGTTGATTGATATGGAGAGAGTTTACAGTGTGGCAGTTCACGATGGTTGTGGCATGATGGAGAAATGTGTGGAAAGGTGGTGAAAAACAAGATGAGAAGTTGTTACATTGGGCTTCAGTCAAATCTCATTATGGTTGTGAAGAGGAGTTGGTCTACTAGTTGTGAGTGATGGAGCTTGGTGAGAGAGAATAACAATTAAGCGGGGTAAGGATAGACGGAGCTAGTTCTGCAAGTTTTTTTCTATGATTTTTATCCTTTTTTTTCTTCTCTCTTTTTAACAGATTTTTCTTTCTAAACAAAATTTTCTCTTTCAATTTTCTCTATTTTTCTTTAAATTTCTCTCTTTATAATTTTTCCTCTCAAAATATTTTTTTGCACCCCTTAATAATAGCTAGGATTTGTTTTTTTGCACCCTTCCCCCATTTTATTTTTACCATTCACTCTTTTATACTACCCTAGTTAAGAATATTCTTATTCTTTATTCCTTATTCTTTCTTATCCCTTCATTCTATTTTTTTTGTCCATTTCTTACTGATTATCATTCCACTCATTATTATTTTTTGTTTTTTTTTATGTTTTTCTTTGATTCTCTTTTCTTTTTATGGATTTTTTTTTCATTTTTTATTTTTAAAAATTCATTGATATGAAAATGATAAGTGAAAAGGTAAAAAATTACAAAATGACTGGAAATTGGCCGAATTGAGTTGATAATATATTTTTTGAAAATTTTTATAATTTTTTACATTTAAAAAACAATGTTTTAAAAAATTAATGATGAGAGCTTACCCCTCTTTACAACACTTACAATACAAAAGTCTACAAAAGTATTTTTTTTTCTTAAACTTTGTTTAACAAGCTTGTAAAGAAAAAAATAACAGACATTGAAAAATTTAAAAAGTAGTTAAGTCGGGAGGTGACTAGCTTTAAGAATTAGAATTTAAAAGAATCACCTAGAACTCAAATTTTTAGGAGCGATGCTTTGAACTTAAGTTTGCAAAAGACATCTAAGACATAAAAAGGAAGATTTGTGAGTCTTTTGAGGCTTGAAATTGCAAAAAAAAAATTTCAAGAGACCTCTGAGACTCATAAATAAAACAAAATTATGAGAACCCTCTTAGGCTTAAAATCAAGAAAGAAATCATTTTGGACTTTTTTTTGTTTTTTTTTTAATTTTAGAAAATTGTCATTTTCTAAAGTGATGAACTCAAAGTTATTTTCAATGGGTCATTTTATAGAGTGACAAACTTGAAATTCTTTTCAAAAGATTCATTTTATATAGTGACGAACTCAGAGTGCTTTTCAACTTGTGAGTTTTCAGAGTGAAAAACTCGAAATGCTTTTCAAAATAGTCATTTTATAGAGTGACAAACTTTAAGTGATTTTCAACTTCTCATTTATAGAGTGATGAACTCAAAGTGATTTTCAACTTATCATTTTATAAAGTGATGAAATCGAAGTTATTTTTAAAATAGTCATTTTATAGAGTGACAAACTTGAAGTGCTTTCAATCTGTTATTTTATAAAGTGATAAACTTAAAGTGATTTTACGAGAGTCCTTTGAGACTCAATGTAGAAGTTTTATATTGGCAGGGTTTGGCTCAACTTTGTAAGAATCCTCTAAAAATAAAACATAAAAAAATATTTATGAGAGTCCTCTAAAACACAAGCATAAAAGAAAATGTAAGCCTTTTAAGACTACAAAATAATAAGAGATTTGTAAGAGTCCTCATAGACTCATTCACATAAGAAATTGTTGGAAATCATTGCATATAAAATATTTACAAGAACCCTTTGAGAATAAATCATAGGAAGAAAATTAAAAGAATCTTACTAGACTTAAAATAAATAAAAAAACCTTGATAGGTTCGAATTCGTCAAAATCTTGCTGGACTCAAATCTACATGAGCCTTGATGGGAAAAGAAAAACAATTACAAGAGCCTTGCTAGGCTCAAAATAGAAGAGAATCTTTTTAGGTTTAAATTTGTTGAAGTCTTACTGGACTTGAATTTTCTAGAGCCTTGCTAAGCTCAAAAAGAAAAAATAATTATGTGAATAAAATATCTACCCAGATGCTTTTTGGGTATAAATTTGCTTGGATAAAAAATCTATTTAGATGTTTGTGATGTTATGATCACTATAACAACCTTATCTTTAGATGCAATTTCTACATAATTTGTGTTTTAATAATGTTAAAAACAAGGTAATTGTTTTTTGTATTGTGACATTACGTTGTTAGTTTAATGGTCAACCAAATTAATTCGGTCTAATAATTTGGTTGACTGGTTTCTCTGATAATTCTTAAATTTCTCTTACCAGTTAATAAATCGTTGAACCAATTTAATCAACTGATTGAGATAGTAGCAATTTTAAGTGTTCATGTCATCAAGTGGTTGACTGAGTGAATTGGTAAACTAAATCGATCGACCGATTAGAGTAGAATCATATCACCATAATCAATTACATATCCTTTTAATTCACATCACCATAATCAATAATATAATATAATAGAAATGAATTATTTAAATTATATTTAACTATCATCCATCATCATGTAATTATAAGAAACCCTTTAATAATGATAAGAAACATAATTATTAAAGGAAATGTATTTAATAACTACAATATTCCTAAAACTTTCAACTTAATCAAATAAAGGTAAGCTAATGCTAAATTTTAGTAACTTCCATTTATACAAGTGTTATCCCAATAAAATCAAAATACAGTAATAAGTTATATTATAAAAAGTTCCCTGAATAATTTGATTTCTTTGATCAAAAGTCCAAAACATGCCATTCCATGTTAAAGTGCACTTTCGAGATATTTTTATTGACATGTGACAAAATAAGTGTTGTTAAAAATGTGAAAAAAAGTGGTTATCCTAAAATTTCATCTATTAATAGCTCAAATAAATTCTCTGATTTGACATTATAGCTAAAAAAAGGGTTCTTTTGGCACTTTTCAAATTGTTTTGATTCGAATGGTTTTACCTTAATAATGTTTTTTATTTTCATTTTAACCCCTTTGTTTTTTGCAATTTTTGTTTTGGTCTAAATTTTCATTTTATCCATTTTACGGTCCTATATCAAATTTGATATAGGAAAGCGAGATTCATTGAGAAAATAGTAAAAGAGAGAAGAAGTTGATGGTTGACCAATTTTCAGAGATGAAATATGTCTTTCTTAGTATTAAGGGGTTTCATTTGATGAGAGAATTCTATTTAATTTAATTTTTTCCCTTTTATTTTGAAAGAAAAAGTAGATTGAGGTTGGCAAATAACTTTTTTTTTAACTTGATTTTGTGTTTTATGATCAATTTATGGGTGTTTTGAGTTGAATTTTTTTTAGCTTATAAGGTGTTTATTATGTTTTTTGGATTTTTTTTTATGAGTTCAAGAAAACCCAAACTAATTTTCTAACCATCGCTTTAGTGATATGAAATTAGGTTTTTATATTATATGTCACCCACCCTTGTACATAGAAAGAAGAAAAGTAAAGGAAAAAGAAAAAGAAAACGCAAGGCGTGCAAGCCTGCATGATGACCTTTTCTTTTTATGGGTTAGACACACTTGCCCACTTAGGTGATTGGTTTCTTTTTTCCCTTTAATTTTTTTTATTTAATTTCAATAAAATATTTTTTATTTTGTTTTTATCTTAAATATTGTTTTTTTTCTTGTAAATGTTTATTTTTAGTTTCATATAATTAAATGGAAGATAGATTCTAAAAAAATTATTGAACCCAAATAATTTCATCGCTCGAATACCGAATTTTACGAGTTAACTATATAAACCTATTTTAATCCAAAACATGATCATCTTTATATTTGTTTTAATAAAATAAGATAAAGTGACTTCATCCTGAAATATATCTTCTTCTTTTTTGTTTTTTGTTAGTTTAACTAGGTATTGAAATTTTTTAATTGAAATTCATAAATAAATAAATTAAAAATGTATTTGGGATATTATTTCTTAAAGTACACTTAATTTTTTACTAAAGAAAGATAACGTGACAGCTAATGATTCCATTCATCTACCACTAAGATTCTAAACCATGTCTTTCCCGCTTCGCTTCGCTTCTCTTCGCACACCTCTAAGATGCTCAGTTGACTGAATAATTGAGGCATCCAACGGTGATTACGAAGCTTCGATGCTCGGAAACACCTTGAGAGACACGAAAGCGCAGGTACTGCCAGTTGGCGAAGTGGCGTTTGACATCCCTAGAGACATGAAACGACAGCTAGATAACCCGGGTGGATTAAAAACACGGTCGTCTCAAAAACAAAATAAAAAAGTTGAGAAATTAAAACGATGCCGGCTTGATATATTTTTTCCCCCGTCACATGAGGTTTTGAACGGCATAATCAGTCGTGTATGAATAAGCTAAGTTGAAGTGGTTATTTTAGAACATTTTTAATATAATTTAATTTAAAACTAGATCATGCTATATTGTAAGGCCAAATCAAGTTAATAATAATAATAATAAATGATGGCATATTATTTGGTTTCGATTGAGTTTTTATTTTTATTTTTTCTAAATAAATAATTAAATAAAAAATTGAATAGCATAACACGAGCACTAGAACTAGTTAATTAAAACCTGACTGCTACATTTATTTTAATAAGTTTCTCTTCATCTTTGAAGTGTTTTTACCCAATTCTTATATTATTATTGCTTCATCGACATCATTAAGATCAGCTTCATAAATTTTAAAATATTCTTTAGAATATGCTCGTTTATATTTGAAAAGAGTAGTACAAAATAAAAAATAGATAAACAACTTAAGAGTATAAAAATATTTAATAAAAAACAAGTCCTATTAATCATTTTTTCACCTCATTTAGAATTAATTATTTTAGAAGTGAAAAATGAATTAAATATTAATAAAAACATAAAATTAATAATATCACCATTTCCTTATTAAATAAAAAAATAAAAAAAAAGATATATCCTAGTTTTCCCACCCATTTTCTTATTGAAGAAGATGAAGGGCTTGGAAAATCTAGAAAAACTTGTATTGGTTTGGTGTGAACAAGAGGTAATGAACTTCATTTTCTTGTTCCTTTCAAGTTTTAATTTGATTTGAGTTTTTTTATTGAAATGGGTAAGGGTTGATGTTGGGGTTTTGATGGAATGCGATGGTAATATAGGCTTTGTTGCTAAATTAGTTAAGAAATATGTTATTTAAGCATGTTTTATGCTTGGGTTAAGTATAAATCATAAGAAAAATGAAAGGAAAACCATAAAATGGTTGTTTTAGTGTTTAGGCCAAGGGTGAAAATGGAAAGAGCTTGCATGCAAATGAGAAACTAATTTGTTTTGAGTCACAACGAAGGTCTAAAATGTTGATTTGACTTGAAAAACACAAGAAACTAAAGGAATACATTAATAGGGCATTAAGCTATTCGGCCGAATGGGAAGAGTTTGGAATTGTGTTGATGGATCAATGTGTTTTAATGCATGACTTAGTTCTCTATGCTGAAAGAAACTCGTATGGGATCGTTGAATTTACGATGAAGATTGAAAAAGAATTTTATGAAATTTATTTCCTTCAAGTTCAGCTAATTAAAGGGTGTTAAGAAGGGAAAGTGGATAGAACAAGTGATTTTGTATGATAAAATATATTCTTTCGCAGCGGAGACTAGTAGTTTTATAAGGTATTTGAAAATATAATTCTGATTATTTTTTAAAATGTTTTTTACTCTAAAATGATTCAAAATAATAATATTTTTATTTTTAAAAAATTATTTTTGACATCAACATATTGAGATGATGTGAAAAGTACACTAAAAAAACTATTAATTTAAAAAAAATAAAAAAATTTAATTTTTTTTAAAAGATTAAAAAAAACGATAACTTAATAAAAAAATAGATAGGCAGGGAGTATTGATGATGAGAACCTCGTATGGGTTCCAAGAATGATGGATTAAAGTCTGATAAAGACAAAATAAAACTGAAAGGGAGGGGCTTGAGGTCTGAAGGGAAAACATGTGTTTTTGCCGGGATTAAGACAAGGAAAGAAGTACCGTTGACTTGGATGGACATGGTGTAAATTGTCGTGTGTTGCATGAATAATTTAATTACTTGATTGAAATTCCACAGTAAGGCCAACAGAATAAAAAAGAAATCCTTCCATTCCTATGTAAAAGACCAGATTTCACTGTAAGATAGGGATGGAAATTCAATTTCTTATGTTATTTCCTCTCTTTTTTTCAAACATTTTGTTCATGGAGATGGATGTGCGATAATGAAGAATGTGGTAGTAACAAGGATTTTTTTTATTTAAATGAGGTTTTTTTTTATTTCACTCAATTTCACAATTTCTTGTTGTTTTATAATCTTTTCAATTAAAGAGACAAGATAAAAATGGTGGGAGTTTTTTTAATTTTATTTATTTATTTCTTATTTTTATATATGATTTTTAAAGTTTTTTTAAAAAAATTATCTACTTTCTATCTTTCTATAACTTTTTTCAAATATAAAAATATATATTCTAAAGTTGACCACTATATATATATTATTTGGTTTTTCAAGTAATGATCTTATTAATCAATGTAGAATGTTTTGACAATTACGATGAGTGTTTAAGAATGTGATAGCTTTTGTTTTTTTATTGTGTTTGAAAAATGTGTTTCACTTATAAAAAATATCAAATTAATTCTTTTTAGTGTTTCTTAATTATTTTAATGTGTTAATATCAAATATTAAAAAAAAAATAATATTAATATATTTTCAAACAAAAATTATTTTTAAAAAGTAAACTACATCACAATAACAAATATGCATAACCTCGTAGGATTTAAGAGAATTAATTGGATAAAATCCACATAAATTTTTTTACAAGGGCAAACATGCCATTAACTCATTTATATAGGTTGAATACATACATGATTGACACGTGGTCTTTTAATTAAAAAAAATAGATAAAAGGGTATAAATTTTAATAAAAATAGTTTTTTTTATATCTAGAATTCATAAAAAAATATATATAAAAATAGAATAACAAGACACAACATTAACCCATAAAAAATAAATCATTATAAGTTTTATAAGACAAGTTTAATAAAATGAAAATAAATAAATTGAAACTTGAATATTTTTTTTTGTTTTATATTAAGAAAAAACAACTCACAACAATGTAGCATGGGAAACTACCATCATCCCCTTCAATTGAGTCTAGGAGCCTACATTCCCAATAAATATAAAGATTACTCAAATAGTCACTGCGTGACGCATAATTCCCCTCTTAAAATCTGTTATATTTATTGGAAGGAAGGAGGATAAAGTTTCTGTGCATAATTCGCTGGACATGTCTCTGATAATCTGCACCTGTGCACATCATCAATGTCCCACCGATCACAGACTCGATCCATCTACACCGTTGATATGCGACTGCATTTGTCTCTTACCCAAAAAGCAAAAGTACCGAATGAATCCTTCTAAAACCCAAGAAAACAAAAAACAAAAGAGGCCAAGAGAAAACGACAAGCAAAAATAGCCAACGACACAACCACTGCAGTGAGTGCAGGGAATGTGAATATTTCAAACGACACAGCAGCCACTTCCATTTCTTAAACAGCACGTTATTCACCGTACGACTAGGGTGGAAAATGGGACACTTGGAAACCATGAACGACAATAAGACCTTAGAGATTGACCACTAGGGTGCGTCCACGTCAGAGATTAACAACAGCTGCATTTTCTTATTCATTCTCTGAAAAGCAGTAATATAATAGAGAAACTACATCACTCTCCCTCACTGAATCGTCACATAAGATCGTACATGTGCTTGATGAATCACTCATTTCATAAATATATATATATATATATATATATATATATATATATATATATATATATATATATATAATTTACTCATCACTCAATAATTTGGAAGTTCACTCATTTCGTCTTTGGTAATTTAGAAAATATTCAACATCAATTATACAGGAATACTTCAACTCTTTGATTAGAAAACACAATTGTTGAATGCTTTCATCATCTATGTATCATCCAAGTATCAATTCAAATTCTCCAAAGCTATGTTATTCATAAATTTAATTTTATAATCTAAAATATAATTTGTAATTATACTTGCTTGAACATCTATTGTCCAAACTGAAATTACAAGATTTATTGCATTTAAAATATTTATCTTCTCTGAATTCCTAAAAAACAATTCAATATTTTTCAAACCTTCAATAATTTTTAGATAAGTGAGACAATTATTAATAAATAATAAACTTTTCAACCATTTATTTTTCTATTAAGTTGGCAAACATATTCCTAAAATAAAATTCCATTATATATGTTCATTTATTGACGTTATACTCGTAATTCATACAGCTCAAGTATACATTTTTAAAACACCATGGTCTAGTATACTTGCTAATGAACCATAAAATACTTTTCTTAAAACCACTATCATTACACTAAATAACAATTATAAATCCTTTTATTTCTAGTTTCTTGCATTCAAGTTACTTTGTTGTAAAAGTATGATCTAGTTATAGTTTATAAGATGGGCTCGTTTCATAAATATTAAAACTAGGGGTGATCATTTTCGGTTCAGTTTAATTTTTATAAAATAAAAGTAACCAAACTGATTTTTTTTTAAAAAAACCAAAACCGGTTCAAACCGGTTTGACTCGTTTTTTTTGCTTTTTTTTCGGTTTAGGTTCGGTTTGATTTTTTCTGTTTCAGGCTTATAAAACCGAAACCAAATCGAACTGGTTGGTTTTTTCAAAATTTTAATCGGTTTTTTTCACAATTCGGTTTTTTAATTATTTTTTTTCTGGTTTTCTCGGTTTAATTGGTTTTTCAATTTTTTTGCTTATCCCTAATTGAAACATATTTCATGAAAAATTAATCTAGTTTCTTTTTTATGTACTATAAATTGCTCTACATGAGCTTCATATCAATTGATCTGCTTTCTTTAAAACCATGATACTTGATAGAATGTTTTGATTTGAAGTATTGGATTGGAGCCAACCTTAAGAGAAAAAAGAATTTTAACATATCTATAAAGTAAATTTTTTAAAAAACTCCCTTACCTTCTCAGTGATTAGTTCTCCAACTACATTCATACATTCTTGGTATTAAACAAACCACTCATATAGAATCTTTACTTTAGGAATTTTATAGTATTATGTCATTTGACATCATTTTTTTCAATATTGGCTTATAGATATTCTGATAACCCCTTCATCATATTTGATATGCTTTGTTCACTTGTAAGTTAATTTTTTCTAACACCCACTTTTGCAATTGCTTTTGGGTACAAGTTGTATTTTCTATTAGTACTCACCCATTGTTAATTTATTTACACTTTTAAGATGAGAAACCATTGTATTTAGTTTTACCAAATATAATATATTCTTTTTATAGATGTTTTTGCCTGAGTAATTACTTGACTTGATGTTCTAAAATTATATTAATTAAGTATATGTTAAATGCAATTTTAGTTTGCTATATAAAAATGGATAGATCCATGACTTTTATTCTATAAGAATAATTACATTCATGAACTTGTTTTAGTTAAACAAATATATCAAATAATAATAATTGGTATTTCAATAATTAGGTCATATTTATTTAATCATGATATATATACATGTATTAAGTACAATGTCTTGAAAAAAATAATAAAGAATACCTTAATCAATTAGTATTTTTATTAATTAATGTGTAAATTTATAAATTATTAACTTATCTATTAAATAATATCTCAGTTTATTAATAAATATTCATTGTCCTAGGATATTAATTTGTGGAGATTTAACTATATATAAAGTTTCTAGGATTGTCCACTCCAAACTCTATGATCCAGGTATGTCCACAAAAATAGTTAAGATGTAACTAATTCCTCCATTACTATAAAAATTGAAATAATTACATAAGTAGTTTTGTTATGATTATATAATTTATTAAGTTAATAAAGAGACTTCTATTAAGTCTTGAACTACACAGTAAATACTAGATTTATTACATGCGCTCCTCCGTGGCTAGACAAAAAAACTTTTCGACATAAACAAAATGTCAAGGCAAAAAAAATCCAAGTCTCGAGTCATTAGTTCAATTGGTAATTTAAATAATATAAAAAAATATAATAATAATAAATTAATTAACAAGAAAAGTGAAAAAAAGGTACATATAAAGAATTAGACTTGAACCTATCTGAATTATCAAATAACTCGATGTTGTAGGGGTGAAACTGTAAAAAACAAAAACAAAAATTCCCTATTAAATTGAGTGAACTTAAAAACCATGCGACTATGACATAAGATTGAGATAATTTCATATAAAAAAAAGCAGCAGAAAAGGTTTGAATGATAAGATTGAAATAAATTAATTTTTTAAAAAGTGAACTTACAATAACTTTTGAAACTAGTGATCCTAATCATGAACTCATGGCTAACCTAATAGAAGACAAACCATAAAAAATAACACAGAAAAACTCCAAAAAAAACTATAAAAAATAAAAAAATCAGCTTAAAAAAAAAGTAAACTCAAATGAGCTTTCTAAACCTGGTTTAATTTCTAAAACTCGTAACTCGTAAAATCTTGGATTCATGTTCAATCGAGAAGCTTATTCACATCCAATTTAATTTTGAAGGCTGAAATTGTGAAAAAATATTAATAAAACAAAAAAAAACAACAAAAAGAGTGGGGGATAAGATTTGATAGAAAAAAACCCAAGAAAGATGACATTTGAAAAAAAAATAATTTTAAAAATGATTAAAAAAAAGCAATTAAAAGAATGACGATCAAATTTGAAAGATTAAAAAAATTATAAGGGGTGAAATTGAAAAACATTTATAATTTGATTAATTATTTATAGATTAAAAAATGGTGGGGTGAAATTAGAAAATATTTGTAATGTTATAACTTGTTCAAAAATAAAAGAAAAATAGTAATCAATAGGACAAAGATCAAAAGTGAAGAAAAAAGTAATTGAGGGGGTTAGTCTAAAATTTTGTAGTGGATAATGCAAAATTCGAGGAGGAGAGAGAGAAGAAAAAAGAAAAAAAAAGAAAAAAAAGTTATCGGCGTCAAACTAAAAGCACTTTTAGTACATGCACCACACTATCGTGTAGAGAGCACTGAGATCTTCCAAACATCGCCCTAGAAAGCTACATTCAGTGACTAGATGATCTCACATGCCACCTAAACAGTGCAAGGGTTGTCAAGTTTTTTTAAAATATTATTTAATATATATAAATTATAATAATACCCTTGAGCAACCTCTAATTTTATAATAAAACCAAAGTAAAATGACCAAGAAACCCTTATGAGAGAGTTATATTTTTTTTTATCTTTAGGGATATCAAAGTAGTTACACTATTTGAAAAAAAATAAAAGGACTAAAGCTCCCCTAAATGAAAGGCATTAGATTTTTTTTTTATTCTAAGGCTAAAGTAGTAATTTTACCATGACAAAAAAAATTAATCTAACTCCATGCAATATGTTAAACAATTGTGTCTTGATGAAAAAAAACCATGTCCTCAATGCCTAGTTCAATGTTTTTTTTTTGCCAAGGACAAATTTATAATTATACTATTACAATGAATAATGTTCTAAGTCTTTTTGCACAATAAATTATTGAGAAGAATTAGTTTTTTTCTTAATAATATCTCTCTTAGTTATATAATAATCAAACAAACTAAAATTACTAAGACCAAAATGAGAAATTTTGTAATGCACAAGGAGTAATTATTGACATTTTATTAATTACTCCTTGGACTCACTTAAAAAAATGGATACAACTAGGAGAGAGAAATCCTAAATGAAGATATTCTTATCACTTTTGGTGGGTCACGAGTTTTATTTTCTCTTTTCTCTTTTATGGAGACTTCATGATTATGTGATCACATAACCTAGTAAGAGTGCGATAGAATGACAACATGTCTCAAGGCAACAACAATATAAGGAAGACACCACGAAACTGGTTAATCTTTGATTAACTTGGTACTTAAAAATACAGAGGAAATTCTGCCGGATTTTTTATTGATTATAGAGTCTATAATTGTTTAGTTTCATTTTATTTATTTATTATTTATATATGGAGAACAATGATGTGTTTTTTCCTTGAAAGAATAAATTATGGATTTTTGTTTTTTTTTCTAAAAACAAACATCACAATAGGGGAAAAATACCTAAAATAGCACAATTAATAGCATAGTTTGAATGCATGACCCACCTAGACATACAGGTACAACCCACGCAACCCCAAAATCACAATAATGTGAGCATTTTCCTAAAATTTCAAATTTCTACCTAAAATCCAACAACCTCAGCAGGTTATATTCAACACAATTAACCACCAATTCAACATAAATCACATACCCTGTAATGTAATGTAATTTAATGTTATTTCAAGTAAATTCATAATTACACGAACTCAATTCATAATTAAAAAAAGCTCAATTAATTTATTATATCAATATAATCAATTCTCATAACAGTCAAATAATTACATCTAATAAATTATTTTGTGGACAAGTCTAGACCATCAAAACCATGAACATATATGCATTATGCATGAAAAATGGCATCATTCTCCTTTACTGTGTTCTCTTGACAGTAAGCCTCCCCAGTTGATGCACTAAATGTGTTGATGCATTGACATGTTCATGGTTCAATAATGCAGTCCTGATAATTTATTACATGTAGTTAATTAATGTACGAGGATTGGTTATAATTATAGAATAAATTAATTTACTCTTTTTAATTACGAATTGAGTTTGCGTAATTATGAGTTAAGTTGAAATGATTTTGAATTACATGTTATGAGATTTGCGATGAATTGACTGTGAATTACGTGGAATATAATGTGTTGAATTTGTTGGCGAAGAGTTGAAAGGTTGGAAAATTGATACAAAAAAAAATTGACTTTTTTTTTTCTATCTCTCTGTGTTATTTCTGGAAAAAAAAAAAACTTGAAAATATGTCGTAGTCTTTCTGACCTAAAACCCAACGGCATCAGTCCTTGATTTTGAATGCAGTAGAAATTCTGAAACATATTTTTTCTGAAGATGACTTTTTTTTTTCTTGTTTGAAATTCTGGTTATAATTATTTTTTAAAGTGATTTTTATTTAAAAATATATAAAAATAATATATTTTTTATTTTTTTAAAAATTATTTTTAACATCAACGCATCAAAATAATCTAAAAATATAAAAAAATATTAATTTAAAAAACCCAACGGCATCAGTCCTTGAGTTTGATTGCAATAGATTTGCTACCCATTTCAATCCCTTTTATTTTCTGTAAAAAAAAGGGTAGCCCAATATATTTACCAGTAGAAATTCTGAAACATATTTCCCTGAAGATGACTTTTTTTTTTCTTGTTTGAAAGTCTGGTTATAATTGTTTTTCAAATATTTTTATTTAGAAATATATGAAAATAATGTTTTTTTTTTATTTTTTTTAAAAATATTTTTAACATCAGCGCATCAAAATGATCTAAAAACATAAAAAATATTAATTTGAAGTAAAAAATAAAAAAAATAATTTTTTTTTAAAACACAAAAAAACAAATAAAATTTTAATTGAAAAGGATATTTTTCTATCGCTGTAAGAAACTTAAGGGCACTAACATTAATAATTAATAATTGAAACTAACACAGCATGGCAATCCTCGTCATTTCCATATTTTAGCCATAGACTTCAGTAACGCCTCGAGGACTTGTTTGAGATAAGAAGGCAAAGGAAACCCTACCCATTCTTCTTCGTTCATGAACATTCTTGCTGTGACGAAGATTATCATGTATATTATATTTGCCTTAATTAAAAAATTCTAAGTGTGGTTACCTACTCCATTTCCCTTGTATTTGTGAGATTAATCAAGCAAAGTAAGCGAGAGATCGGCTCATCCAAGCTTAGGCAGAAAGAGAGAAATTAACAATAACAAAGACAACTCATGAGGCAAGTAACGCACGCAGCATACGAGTTGACAGAAACAACCCCAACTCTTCTGAAGAAATGTTAATTAAGAGAGAAAGAGACAAGTATGACTGCTATCAAAAAGCCTATAGTCTAGAAAGGTAGATAGCTAGAGAGAGAGAGAGAGAGAGAGAGAGAGAGAGATCGAAGGGGAGGCAGGGAATGGATGTGAGGAAAATAGTGGTGGTAGTAGAAGACGTAGACGCAGCAAGAACAGCCCTTAAATGGGCTCTCCACAACTTGCTTCGTTTTGGCGATTTCATAACTCTCCTTCATGTTTTCTCTCCTGCTATGAACTCATCAAGAAGCAAGAACAAGATAAGGCTACTTCGCTTGAAAGGTTACCAATTGGCTCTGTCATTCAAAGATATATGCAACAACTTCTTTAATGTAATTAAATCTTGTCTTGTATATATTTTGTTTAATTAAATGCTTTTCAGTACTTCAATTGTGTGTGTGTGTGAATAATATTAGTGAACATTGATACGATAATAATTTTAGATTCATATTGTACAGACAAACGTTGAGATTATTGTAACTGAAGGCGATCGAGAGGGTGGAAAGATTGCTGCTATGGTGAGAGAAATTGGTGCCTCTGCACTTGTTGTTGGACTCCATGATCGGAGTTTTCTATACAAGTAAGCTCAGTTTTAAATTCCCATTTTTCTTCTGTTTTGAAAACTTATGTTTATGGTCCTTGTTATCAAAGAAATGATTTCTGTAACGATCATAGCGATGCTCATGAGTAAAATTCAATGCTGAGCTTATTGAGAAGATACAGGAATTGGTCAACTGGTTGATGAATGATGGGTCTCTAGGTAATTTCTTGCAAATCCAAGGGTACCTAGCTAGCACAAGGTGGTTTCCTTGTTGGTTTCAATTCAATGCTTTTTAAGGATTCAAAATCGAAACTTGAGCACTTGTTTTTAGTATTTTAGCAATCGTCAAGTGTGTGAGCTTTGAGGTTGACGGTGGCCAAAGATTAGAATGCTTGAGCCAGAGGAAATAAAGCACGACTGCTGGGGCATGTGACATGTCCATGGTGGTGAAAAAAGCCAAAAAGTTTCTGGGATCCACCTCGGGGGCAGATGTCGGTTTGCCTGTGGCTGCTGACTCTGGAGTCTCTGTTTGGATTGCTCCTAATAAACTTTTCACGAGAAGGTTCCTTGTCAACATTTGAAAACCTCATAATCATGGAGCTCAAAATGATTGAATCATCGTAACATTTCTAATCCCGATACTAGATTTCTGGGAAGGGGCCTTATCAGCGATTTGCCAAGGCCTCATGAAAGTTTGTGCATGAAATGATTATGCTGGGTTCGAAATTAAGGTTCTCATCAACTGATGGCAACTAGGATGACTTGAATCCAAAGACACATTTCTGATCTTTTGACCCAAGTACTGGTTCAAAAATTCTATTAGTTTTGAAAATGAATGCAAGCCAATTCTGCGAATTGATGATGAGCATGTGTGTTCTCTGCAATAAATGAACCGACAGGTCCATTACAAGCTCCTTTACAGTAAATATCCTATAAATATACAATCTTGAAGGCACACAGGACTCATGGCAATGTTTTCTGCCCTTATTGCTAGGTTGGCAATGGCCCACAACAGTATTGCAAACAGCTTCAGCTGCAGGGTACTGGCCATCAAACCACCACCATTGCCCCTGTGGAGGTCTACCTGTGCCAGGGCCAGCGCAGCACGAGCACCAGACATTTCAATCAGCAGCATGGACTTCTCGCAGATCGAGATTGGTAGACCATTAGAGTAAGTTGAATCTTGACCATTTCTATAGTTTTCAAATGCACGACTCCTCCAATCCATCCCTTAAAATGCCCTCTCGTCATAATGATCAT